>NC_083471.1:16577961-16880461 GCF_030014155.1 Tachysurus vachellii | reverse complement strand
TAACCAAAATTTCTTACATAGTAAATGTTTGGTAAAAAGTGTCACAAATTTTTTTTTTTTTTACATAAACATGCCACAGTCTCTTACCATGTGCTGTGATGTGACCCAGGCTGCAAGAGTTAGTTGTGTTTATGTTGGAAGATGAAGGTGGGTCACACAAGCCCTGCTCGACTCTTACTTAATCTTACTTTTTATAAAAGTGTACTTTCTCATGAAAATTATTTATTGAACGATTTGCTGTGTTATATGTTTAAGAGTTCTTTGAATAATGCTGGGCAAAAAACTTATAAGCTATACATAATGCACATAAACATTTACACAAGGCTCTGGATAACATGCATCTATGTACAGTATATATGTGTTTTTACATTATGGCAGCGACACAGAACAAAATGTTTAATTCACTGTTATTGTGCAACACAAAAAACTTTACAACTTTGAAGAAGACTTTAAGCTCCGCCCACTTGGCACAATATCATGGCATGTATAGACAAAGCAAGGTATGTTTTCATACACAATGGTAATTCAAAGTGCATTGCATAAAAGAAAGTAAAATAATCATAAAACAATAATTACGTATAATTACGACAATAAAACAAGGATTTTAAAACCTTTTAATATGATTTAAAAATTGATTTCAATTACAATTAAAACAATTAAATAGAGGAAAGGATTTTACATATTGTGCAATCTGTTTCTATATCTGTTTATATATATATATATATATATATATATATATATATATATATATATATATATATATATACATATAATTTAAGGCATAACAATTTCCTTTACAATCCACAGTTAATAGTCTTTATAATCACTCATATAAGCTCATTGGAATTGAGCTCATATATGAAATTTTACTTATTTTATAAAATAGGCAGAAAATGGCAGAAAATATGTTGTTTTATAAAAGCACTGAAATTTCCTTGATTTAACAATAAAATAAATTACAAAAATAAATTCCAACATCTGAATATATTTCAATTTCAGCATCATCCAAAGGCCAGATTCTGTGATTGTATTAAATATGTTACACTGGAATGTATAAACATTTACTGGGGTTAATAACATTTAAGGGTTATTAAGTATTTATATAACTTTATGCTAAAATCCTGGTCAGTAAGGCCTTCCTGAGATCTTTTTGTCTAAATGTTTGGGGTTGTTGTATTTCTGAAATCTTTCATGAGGTGTAAAGTCCCAGTGTCACTGGAGCAATACAGCTGGATACTGTGACACTCACACCTTCGTACTTCACTGCGGTTGTGTTCTCGACATCAGTGGTTTCTTCCTCTCTTCTTTCTCCAAACATGAAACTGTATTATTGCCAGAGCTCTGGTTTATTTTATCTACTCAAAGAATTTTGTATGAGGTGTAATAACTTGGTGCAGTTTGGTGCACTTCCAGGTCGTCCTGCAGCTCTTTTCAAGTGACTGTTCAAGGAAAATTAGATATGTTAAGGGGTGCCACTAAGGGGGGAAAAGTTAGGATGATTCTAAGGGCCCACACACTTTTGTGGCCCCCAGAGGCTTGTGTGTTTGGTGCAAAATGGGTGTGGTAGGGTACCCAGTCTCAGTTTCTTTCATAGGGCCCAAAATTGCTAGTGGCGCCCCTGGTTATGTTTCCATGAAGATTACAAGTGCATACTAACACACCAATTGTACTAGCAGAGGTGTTTCAGGTCTTTGCTGTGTCTGTTAGCTTTTTCCATCCAAGTAATGTTTATGACACCAGATGTGATTTGTATGTGAATCTATCTATCTATCTATCTATCTATCTATCTATCTATCTATCTACTTAGCACTTATGCACAGAAAGTTTTAAATCTGATATTTAACTTTTTATGTATCCAACTTAAATCAAACACACACACACATTTATACACAGATAGATAGATAGATAATATAGATAGATAGTTGGATGGATGGATGGATGACCTAGTTGCATAAATGTATGAAAAGATGGCAGTGTATGTACACATGCCTCCACACTCATAGTATTCATTAAATTAAATAACAAAAGTGTCATTATATATAGCCACTCACTGGTATTACATTAGTATGCATATAGATTGAATTAAGCCTTATTACGATAAATAAATGGAAACTCTAGAAAACTTTTTTTTAAAAGTAAGAATATCAACAATCAAATAGAAATAATTCATTTTACTGAGTTTATACCTATTGTTCACCTGTAGTGACTTGCCTTAAAACAGCAGCCCTGACAAAAGACCCAGGAGACGTCATTTTGCAGTAAATGCACCTTTATTTTATGCAAAGGACACTAAAAATCTTTACAAAAAGGTATTGCAGAAACATTTGTGCAGTGAACATTTTCAAAACTAAAATGGAATATTCTTTTCAAATCAAATGTTGCACCTACCATGATGTGGGGATTGTCTTGTTCAGCAGCAAATATCATGAAATAATCAAAATCATCCTTCATCACACTGGGGAAGGTGAAGTGAAATGCAGGAGACAAAAAAATAAAAATATATAGTACTCTGCTACACAGTTTTAGCAAACTCCTAAAACTCATTAAACATGGATGTAATGGCACTCTTAAGAGTCTCATTCATAAGGAGGGCGTCATTCATCTAAGGGACAAAAATTAAAAAGGTTCATTTCTCTAGTTTGATCCCCCTTTAAACTAAAGACCATCAGCCTTCCTATGGCACACCACATCAGACAAAACAGCGCAGTGGCTTCTTAAGAAACTTGTGGCACTGGAGGTCATTACTCTGGAAATCCCAACCCAATTAAAAACACACACACAAGTCTTTCTTAAATCACTGCCACTTAATATACACACACCGTTATATCACAACTGTGGAACGACACTCAGAGCCACATTATAAATCTGTGTGGAGGGACAAAAAAAAATAAAAAATAAGGAAAGAAAAACCTCGGTGAGAAAAGAGAAAGGACCAAAAGAATTAATACTATACACAGTATTAATACTATACAAAACTATCCTGATAATTAACACATCATTTGACATGATACAGAAATGTGTTTAGATACAAAACCACTTTTAGCTTTACAAAATCATCTTTACACAATGTATTGCTGTGTCAATACATAATACTGAGTGTTGTGTTCGCAGCACTGAGAGCTGTTACAAACGCTGTAGAAATCTCCCTTCTTTGTTGACTTTTTCCTTTTGCCTTTGAGTGTTGTAAATTAGCAGAGTGATGGCACTACAGCTGTATCTGTGAAAGCAAACAAATGGTAGGGACACATCTATCTATACGGTTATCTTTGGTCGAGTGTACAGCTGAGTGAAGCAATGAGAAGGTTTGGGCTCAAAAGTCAGTAGCATGTGGAAACGGCTCAGGTCGGAGAGCTGAAAGAATTCAAGTCAGGACAAGTGGAACGTTCCACTTCGGGTTAACGAGGGCCAGAAGACTCGTCCACAGCTCTGTATACATTTATAAAGGCCATTGTTAGAAATTGGTGTACGTCTATCTATAAAAGCATACCAAGAAGGCCATAGGTGCTCACCTAAATGTTCCAGTTACTAGCTATAGTGCTAACACTCAGTATGCACAATGACAGATCTCTTCCAGTTTGAATTGAAAAAGGGGGAAGAAAAAGGAACGTACAACACAAATCTAAACAGTTTGACGCAACAATGAATGAAAGATGATATGCCTTGTAACAAATAACAGAAACGTTGTAGAAATTAACGTCTAAATCTGAGCTTATGAATAGAAATTATACAATATTTTCCCCAGAGGGCACCAAGAAAAAAACTTGGCATGCTTTTATACTGATCAGAGTTTATATAAATGCATGTGATATGCTTATGAAATGTGGCATGTGAAGCTATACCAGTAGAAAAAAAAAGAAGGAAAGAATACAGACAGAAAGATACAGACAGAAAACAAAAGCACAGATCCACAGACATTTGAGAACACATCTGAAATGTAAGTGAGGACCACTGCACTGAAATACATAAAATGTGCAGGACCTTTTTTTTAATCAAGAAAAAGTGCACTTTTTTCCTTTGCCAAGTCGACTTTTTATGGCATTTTCTCACGTCTGAAATGCTTCAATTTTAAACATCATGGCCAGAATTGTCAGCAACAAAATCAACAGAACATTGCCAGATGCATCATGGGTCAGGTTTCACCCATTGCCTCTTACAGTTTAACTGAAACAACACATATTGTACAGCATTTCCCACGAATGCTGAGTTTCACTTGTCAGCCCTCGAAGTCACTAGAGATAAAAGGCTGTAAACAAGTGCCTGAGGAAAGGAAGTCGATCTAGTTGTGCATTCTGAGTTGGAAATTAAACGCTTGAAACAGGACAAGCGCTTGGGTGAAGCCTCGCAGATGTTTTGACTACAGGCTGGGTTTGATCAAAGGTGGTCTCATGCTACTACGTTACAAAGCCCTTTCACACAGCAAACTCACATGTGTAAGGCAGAGAGCAGCTTCAAGTCTCACTTGTGCGATTTGTGGGCTTGCTTTTCTTTCCTGTCAGAAAAGAGGAACGAAAGCTCATTTTCACAGCTCGACGAAGAGACCCTCCTCTGAAACAGGCATAGGCTGGAGGAGTGAGCGAAAGGACCAGTTCTGCTACCCTGTGGGCATTTAATCCAGAGAATGTCATTTTGCCAGGTATTGAAAGGACCTCTGAAATTTAGTGGACAATTACTTGGCACTGTAGAATGCTTAAGAGAGCGCGATGCTCTTTAGAAATCAGCTCACAGCAGAGAGATTAACACATATGCAAGCACCAACATGCCTGTCTTTCTACACATACATACAAATCCCCCGACACACACGCACACAATCACGCCCACGACCATGACTGCACTCAACAGACAAATGATAACGTTTGGCTTAGATTTTATGAAATGTTAAGACATGGCAAATAAAGTGTAATGAAGTCTGGCTACACAGGCTTCAATAGAGTAGTGTGGCAATAAAGGTTGATCAAACACTTGCCCATGCGTAAACACTGTGTGGTGTTCAAGATGGCTCCTGCTAGCAGGCTGGAGGTGTTCTCACACACACACACACACACACACACACACACACACACACAACACGCTCTGACTTTGTTCACAGCCCTACGTTCAACAGGGTTAAACAGGAACCACAGTCTTGCGAGCATGCACGTGGGCATATGGTCCTCAAAAGGCTAGCAGGTGTTCTCAGTTTGTTCACTTTGTGTCTAGTCAACAAAAAAGTGTCGGTAGACCTGGAGGAAATGACTAGATAAACTGTGTTTTGAACTAGTAAGACTTTTGTTGTGTCAGAAAATATGGCAGTTTGAGAAGGCCATGCGTCAACAGCAAAAAAAAAAAAAAAAAGAATGTCAGCAGAGGAGATGTGGTCCAGCAAGACGCCCACGGAAAGAAGTTGCGTCTTGTCCGACGGTGCTTCTAGGAGCTGGCCTGCCTCAACACGCTGCACAGTGGGAAGAATCAAAAGGTGAAAAGAGGGGAAAAGAAAGTCACACAAGTGGATCCCCTCAGCGGGAACGCCACGGAGTGATCTTTATCAACACTTGTGGGCCTCCACTGGAGACATGGCGATGTAGGAGCCGTTCTTCGTAGGCTGGTTGCTGTGCGATTCGGGCGAATCGTCTGATTTGTTGCTGACTGGAGTGTAGGCCGTATCGTCTTTCGCCGTCTGACAAAGCATACAGGAACCGAGTTTAGGGTGATTGACATGCTGCCATTATTTACTACATTTTCCACTTTATATCTAATTCAAATCTAATCTAGAGAAATACCTAAAAGTCTAAAACACGTCTAACGGAAATCTCAAAGTGACAGAACTATAAAGTTGTAGCTTATATTCAGCTAAATGCAAAAACAAAACTGAACAGGATTTGCAGAAACAAATGCATGGGAGTTAACACTTAATTTTGTTGAAATAAATAGGCACTTAAGGTAAAATTATAAACGGCTAAATTGCAAAAAGCACCTCTTATAATTAGAGTTAAATTATGAACAGGCAAATAGAGAGCAAATGAAAGGAAAAAAGGGGGAAATATTGACTTACAGCAAAAGAATGAAAAGCTTCGGTAAAATCAATACGTTTTACTTCATTCTGAACAGGAACAAAAAAAGAGGGAGGGAGGAGAATGTTACTGAAAATTAAAACATGGCAGCATTCTGAAAAAAATAAATAATAATACACTTTATAAATTACACACAGCAAAAACCATATACCATATAATACTGAAAATCCTTTTTATTTCAGCTTCCCTTTTTTTTTTTTGAACTAGTGCAGTGGATCATGGGTAGTAGTAAAATAAACATGGGGTAAAGAGCAATTTAACCATATTAGTAATTAAATTTTAAACGTATTAGTTAAAGAGCACATGCACTGCTGGTTAGTGCTCCATGCAGTTAAATCCTCATGCAGGTGGATAGGAAGTGGTTAGAAAACATTAGTGCTTTATCACCTAACCACGTGGATGCCTACCGGGTGCTGATAAGCACTGGGAAGCTTTTATAGTTCTTAGAATTAAAATGCACCACGCCTTAATGTGTACTGTGAATAACAAACCAGGACTTCCTTAAAGAGAACCTCTTTGCCATGGTTGCATTTCCTGGAGCTTAATAACAGTGTTTGTTTACGTGCTTGGAAACCAAACGGGGTAGATAGTGTTGTGAGTGAAGATGTTTCAAGAAGCCATCAATAATTATTCTGACATGTTAAACCATTTACCACACAAACAGGTGCTGTTTATCTTATTCTTATTTCCACCTCGCCTTCAATGAGTCACACACACACACACACACACACACACACACTGCACAACATGGTACACACAGGACTCTTGTTAAAATGTAAAGGTAACCAAAACAGATGCAACTAGAGACGTTTTTCTTCACCCGACCACATTATTCAAAATATGGATATCTCCTATGCTAGTTTTGGCCTAATATTGAACATTGTTATTTGTTAGTAATTTATATTAGGCATAAAAACGATTTGAGCAGTTGCTCTTAGTTTGTGTTTGAAACCCAACAGACGCACTAACAAAGTAACAGTCCCACAGATCACACAAGCACAGAAATTAAATTTAATCTCTCATTTTAACAGTAAACAATGCTATATAATGCTTCCTTCATGATAATGTGCTCATATAACAGATATTCCCTGAAGAGAATAAAATCAGTACTATAGGAAAGGCATCACGAATAGAACAAAAAACTCATCCGATAAACAACCGTCACGAAATCAAACTACATTTAGGAAAAGGCTTCTTGTACTTGTTGTGCCGAAGACCTTGTGATTTTCGTAACTTGAACATAATTGCTGAACAATTTTTTTTTTTTATTTCGTTTATAAACCAGCTCTTGGAGAAGACTAGCAAAAAAAGTCGTACCTTTCTTTGACGGTTCCTACACAGCAAGAAGATGAAGATGAGCAGTAATAAGGCGCCTACTCCCACAATGATGACGGGGAAGTTGGACACTAACTTTATGATCAGCAGCAGAGTTTTCATTTGGGAGGCTGAGTCGTCATCGATGGTTGCCGTCTGGGGGGGGGACATATAGATTGGAAAATAGTCAGGAACCTTGAAATGACCAGGATGTGTCCACAGTGATGGCAAAAAAAAAGCTCAATTGCTTTAAAAAAAAAGAGAGAAAACACACAATAAAAATCTCATACCTCATTGACATACATAATGGGGAAGATGGTTTCGTTCAGGAGACGTGTTTGGCTGGAAAAGGAAAAATTTGACATGACTAAGGTTTCTGAACAGAACTCTATAGGAAATTCTCCAAACTGGGAATTTGGTACTTACGGAAAGCCAGGAACCCTCTTCATTATAACATTGAGCTGGGCTCTCTTACAGGCACGAATAGGGACCCCAGTCGTCTGAAACAGAATGCTTATGATTTATAAAGTGTTTAAGGTACATCCAGGTAAGAAAAATTATATTTTTGAACTAAATGCGTCACGCTATTAACATGACCTCATAACCTGACTAAGTTTATACAGACAGACCTATTTAGACCTCCAATACCATCAGACAAACCAGTCTTGTTAGTTTACAAACACACCGCAAACACATTCCTGCTTTTAGTCCTAAGCGGTCACAGGCTATATTAAATTACAAAAACATGGCAGATCTAAACAGCTGAATGGTGAATAAATAGAACAACTAATTACTCTCAAGAACGTTCTCCTGGGCCCCACACTAAGCTTACCGGGTTAAGGTCGAGGTATGTTTCGTGCTCTTCCTTGTTTGGATTCATCCCATCAATGGCATTGATGTACTTCTCATCAGCTTGGTAGAAATGTGGGAAGGAAACTACAATGGGTGCACCTATGGACCAAAACAGGTCAAATTATAAGAATCAGGAACTACTACTAAAAGTTGAATCAAATAAAATCAAAAACTTATATTAACTTTCTTCCCAAGAAATATAAAATGGCTGGTAATCAGTTACAACAGGACAGTGACCGGTCAAACTTCCACAGACAAGTAACAAAATTCCACATTTTATTTGCTCTGTGAGACATTGACCGTGGCCTAAATATACACTAAAACTGGTTCAATCCAACAGTGAAAAACGATTCTGCAAAGCAAAGCAGATCCACTGTTCTACTTCTCCAAACGTTTCACTAGAAGCATTGTTTTAACCTTATCAAGACGTGTGGAAAAACACAAGAGTCATCGTTAGAGCGGTCACATGATAAAAGTGAGCTGTGTCAGAAAACACTGCTATCAGCACGATGACTTATTGAGGAAGCAATAAAGATGATAGCATGCCTATGTCCCCAATTAAGCTGCAATTATTAGTTGAGTGTGGAGTCCTTGGTCCTGAATTGGAGTTACTTATTAAACGTTTGTGTACTGATTTCTGTCACAGTGCAGGACAGAGCAAACACAGACTGACAGAACAGAGATGAAGAGGCTGCTAGTGCTGGCAAGATTTTAAAAAAAAAAAAAAAAAAAAAAAAAAAAGCCAGACGTGAACATTTTCTGAAGGCCGTGTTTTTCTCTCCATACATAGCATAAACTCATTTTGCTTTTGGTGCAATAACATTTAACAGCTCATGGCTCTTTTACTTTAATAAATCAGTCGTGCTCTGTTTGTTTTTTTTTGCTTTCTTGAAAAATATCATGATTAGATACTAAACTGCTTTGTTTTTAACACTGACTGCTACTGTGAAATTTTAGATGTCAGTTTTAGACAATCAGAGTGGTACAAAATATAATAAAATTAAGTGTACAGCAGGACAATATGGTGTGACTGATATGATACTTGATGGGTGTCCTTGACCCGTACCTTCGCGACACACGCTGACTTTAAGCACTCCTTTACTCAGGCAGTCTTTGGCAGGCACACAGAAGCCAGCGTTAGCAGGATTCTCATCTGGAGCAGCTAGGACATCGGCAGGAGGAGCAAAGCGAAATGCTGGAATTCCCTTCACCTCTGTATCATTCACGTATCCCAGATGGATCGACCTGCACACAGGACATATGGAGGACGGTCGATTGACAAGTAATCATTTGTACACAAAGGTGCATTAGCCTTTAAATACAAAAGATATATATACTGTATATACACTACTTTTTTTATACATTCCTCCACCTTTATTGTTTTCAGTCTTTTTTACTTGGTTCTTGCTGATAATTGAGGAGACAAGACATACTGTGTCAGTGGGGCTTTTAAACTGTAGCTGACTAGGACAGTTTTTAGCAGAGGTTGCCACGTGTAGCATACCTGCAGAGATCCGCAGCAAAGATGTAGAGCAGCTCGTCTCTGGAAAGGAAGGTGTGGAACACGCTGCCGTCTGTGCCGTTAATCATGTTGCTCTGCTCTGATGACCACCAGGTCATCTGTCTACAAAAGGAGAGGCATTTATGTAAAGCATGAAGAATGTACAATAACTGGGCTGAGAAGGTTGTGCTCATGTTCAGAAACATTCATTTTTGTTCTAAAAAGAAGAAATCTTTCTTTTCTAATGAATGTTAGATTCATGTGAACATTAATGTGAACTTCAGCATGAGACTCTAAACATTCCTAAGAGTAATGAGTTATATTTTCCCCCACATCCAAGTGCTTTTATTTGTTTTTGCTTGGCACATACGCAACACAAGCATCAAAAGTTCAGTAAGCAAAAGTTGAAACAAGGCCATTTCATTGGGTAATCAAATATTCACATAGACCATCTGGGCCAAGGGGAAGGGCATGCAAAGTCCCGGGTACCTTATTCCGTTCCAGGTGTCGATCTTGCCATAGTCCATGTAGTTCTGCGCTCCGGTGTGGAAGACAAATTCGCCTTCATGGGTTCCATTTTTCTAATTATATACAACCCGGAAAAAAAAATTATCAGACATCATGTTATGGGAGGTGCTACAGATGTCTTATGTTTCGTCAAGCACTAAGCGTTAAATGCCACAGAAGCATGACCTAAACACTATTTCCTGTTATCTTTTTTAATTGCTATTATTTAGACATATTTGACTTCCACAGCAAAATCTTTTATGATTCTCACCTTATACATGAGGCCAAAGTATTCATCCACTTCAGGCTTCAGGGAATGAAGTTTGCTCATCAGAGGATCCTTGAAACCCCACAGAAACTCGTGGACAGTGCGTGTCATGAACATGCCAACACCCAGAGATTTCATATATATAGAGATCAGCGGGCGGATGTAAAAAGAATAGGAATGCATTTCGTTCATGACAGCCTGTAGGAAAGATATGGGAAAACTGGTGTCAGCGTGGCTTTTAGACCAAGGAACACATGGTGTGATCAATTAAGTGCATCAGCCATTTGCACTAAAAATATAAACTTACAATGACTGGGATGTTGGGAGTGGTCAAGAGGTCCACCTCGGGGTCTCCGACAGACATTTCCGGAAGAAAGACAAAACTCTTCGGATTCGTGGCAAAGACCTTGGTGCCATTTTCCAAGAATGTCACATTCTCTCTTGGTCTGTATTCCCTGATTACATGAGAGACATTGAGTTTGTTGTTAAACCTTCTAATTGTAAACATTACACTGCATCAAGAAAATAAAAAAAAAAATGACATGCTGGCCAAAGGCTGTGATTATTCCCTTTTTTTGTGACTGCCTAATCATCCAAGTTACATGATGTCTGTCACGTTAAAGGTTTCCCTTTGCTGTTTTTTCCCCCTTATCCCTTTTCCTTCCTCTTTTCTGAAGTCATTTCCGGATTCTGCCATGCTCTATCTACATGGCATCAGGTCTAATTACATGTGACGTTAAAATAAACAGACACGAGCTACGTGCTGGGTTTAAAGAAAGAAATTAAAGAAAATTACTTTTAAATTTAAAGAAATTACTTGATTTCCAGAAAGAAAACAGGGGGGCATGAACACTTCTTGCTTGACTTACAAAGTGCATCAGTTGGATGCATGTTTACCTTACCTATATGTATATGGTCCCATTTGTGTGACACGAGGCTTTGCCTCACCAGCCAAGAACTCTTGAGGGTTAGTAACATTGAAGAAGAAATACTGCATGTAAACAGGGGGTGGAGGGTTTATCCAGCCAGCCAGTACTCGACTCTTCTCAGCCAGTGTGATTTCCTAAAAAGTCAATATGTAATTTAATAATTCTGTGGAATTATCACAAGTGTCATAGAACATGTGAACTTTAAGCATCTTTTGCAAAATGAAGACCTCAGAATACCTAAAACCTGTAAACCATTAGCCATGTCAGATTCTACTTCCTAATATTGACTTAACCTCTCCCAAATCCCGAACGAAGCCTGTTTACACAGTTCACTTTAGGTTAGTGATGTGCCCTAATAAATAATGCTGTTTAAAGTTCACTAGGTCTGAGGGTTTTGGGGTGATAAGTGAACAACATCCACGTGCTGTGAGGAGGAAATTCAGGAACGGAACAGAGACTAATGCGGACAGTCACACACGACATTTAGTCAGCAGAAAGCTTTGTCTTACGTCATAAGATTAAAAAGATTTTTCTCTGACCTGTCAGCTTTATTTATTTTTCTGCTTTATTTAACAGCAACTTCAGGGGGGAAAAAAAAGCAAAAAAAAAAAAAAAACACCACAACTTGGCTGTTGAAATGATGATGGTTAAAACAAAAATAAATAAATGATCTACTACATCTAGATTGTGTTCATTTGAAATTAGACACACAAAAACACTCTGCATAAGAAACTGAATTAGTAATCTAATGAGAAGTTATTTACCGAGTAGAAAAGAAACTTTCTAAGGAACAGTTCACATCGATTTAAACGCTTCAGTTGGCTCACACAGCTCTTTACAATAAGTCTGCTTTGATTCAGTCTTAGTGAAATGCTGACCACACGCCTATAAATGTTTTATTCAGGTTGATTAGGTCATAATACTACACACGTCGAATCCTCAGAATTCATTGCGCAACACCTTGTTTTGTTTCAACAACTTTGTAACAGATGTAGGAAAATTAATCACTTTAAACATATTTATTTACTGTTGAAAAGCTGAAGAGAAGATAACCTGACAGATGCAGTGTTTTGAGATTTTCAAGGAGTTTAAAACATTCCCTAAACCTACTGCCATGCCAGCAGCCTTGAAAATAAAGGTCTCGGAAATGTCCTTCAAAGCAGCACCGAACATTAAACAAGAGTGTTTTCAAAACCTTCATCTTGCACAGTGATGAATCACTTTTTTTTTTTTGCATGTTGTTTGTGGTTGTCCTTCCCTCCCCCCACTAACAAAGCTTAAAACTCCGGATAGTCTTCAGGGACATGAAATAACAAAAACAAAAAGGTTTATGCATTAATGAGAAATAATGTGGCTAGAAGTAATTTATGTACATTCTACTGTTCTACTGTAAAGTAATTTTGTTTTGTTTTTAATTATATATTAAACTATATAATAAAAAGAAGTGAGCTAAGAAGCTGATCTGTAAACAGGTGTTATGCTAAAGTGTTATGCTTCAAGTTTCGGGATGACGAGAAGGAAAAAAGAAATACTTCAGTGGTTTTAAGCTACTCTACAAACAAGCAAAACAATTGAGCTTCTTACACACCTAGTTTAAGAAATATGCAGGTCCTCAGGGCTTGGAAAGTGGCTTTTGTCCTTTAAGAGCTCTTCTCTTAGAGATACCAGTTCAAACAGATGTTTAAAGGTTTAAACAGGGACGGGCGATGTTGCAAAGGCATCATCACACAAAAACTTGTTTATTCGGAGTTAGTTTGTATTGCACTGAATATATGCACAGTATTTACAACAATAGCAAACTTTCATAACAATGATACACCTAGATTGTTGAGTGAAATATAATTATGGCTATACATAATATACTCAGACTACAGGGCTTGGGCTATTGTATGTGTGTGTGTGTGTGTGTATATATGTGTATATATATATATAAAATACTATATTATATATATATATATATATATATATATATATATATATAAAGAATGAGAGAGAGCGAGGGGGGGGATAAGAAATTCCAGAATTTGGAGTTACAGAATTTCCAAGTATTCCTCAAAGAGAATTCCCCTCTTGCTGTGCTGCTTACAGACCCCTCACCCTGAGAGCACTACACCTCCCCCAGCCATTAAAGCCAGCTACCTCACGTCTCTTTACAAAAGAGAACAAAACAGCTGCTTCAAAGCTTTTAAAAGACCCCACACCCGGTGTGAAAGACGTCGTTTTTCAAACAAGACATTCAAAATAGATGCGTAAAAAAAAAAAATGCACACGAAATGCAAACGCGGTGTTTCTCCGCATCGCTTCCACACGTCAGGTGGCCAGGAAAGAGCCGCTTCTCACACACACACACACACACACACACACACACACACACACACGAATCTTGAGGTGAACTAATCAGCATTGTGTGAAAACGTAAATAAAAACATAACACGACAGTCAAAACAAGTAAACAGCAACATTCCTCCTGCACCGATAAGAGACGGTGATGTTTTAATACAGGAAACTCGCCCCAGTACAATCAGTGTGGTACAAAATAATGAACTAATCATACACACTTTAAAAATTAAAGCGGTATCGTATACAATTCCTTCAGTATTTATAACTTTTTTTATACCTAGTTGTTCGTTTAAGTTAGTGAGGATGTACAAGCTTATAAACCCGGCTCTGTTTAAGCTAACGCTAAGTGCTGCATTCAGACTAGCCAATAACAAGGGTACAACGTTTAACGGTTAGATTCAACGGTTAATTCGAATCATTTCAAAATTTTTATTGAAAAAAAAAACACAACAGATGACAAAGACAAGACAAAATAAACACTTTACCTTTTTTATCCTCTCCTGAATCATTGTTTGGAAGACTTGAGCCACCATCAGGGCGATTCCCACTATGAGCAGATGAGCACACACAATCCCCGTGGCGTAAATAGCACAAGATCGTCTCATGGTGACTAAAGTTAGTAAACTAAGTAGTTCACTGAGGTACAAAATGTGTTTAAATCTTAGTGAGGAAAGATTTAGCTATATAACGGACTACTCGAGAAGTTAAGAGTGTGGTGTCCGATGTGTAAGTTTGTTAGCTTTCTAGCACCAGGAAAGAACCAGAAACCCCGTGAGTGTCTAAGTGAGTGAGAGTCTGGTGCACAGGCGCGGATTTTATCAGCTGAAGCTAAAGCGCAGAGTGTTGGAGGAGGACCTGAACAACCCCCTGTACTATACTGAGAAGGCAGGCAGTCATGCGAAAGTCCACTGTGGGGCGGTGGGTGTGTCCGTGTTCAAACAGACCCGTGTATCTCTGAGAGCTGATGTCACACGTATTTAAATTGCCATTTAAAAGGAACCACATAACCAGGTTTCAGAGTCACCAACAGAACCGAATTCCTTGTGTGTCGACACACTTGGTCAATATAACTGATTCTGATTCGTATTCTATATATTCTATAATATAGATATCTATATATTTTTGCTATACATTTACCATCCTTGCATACAAGTAACTCTTTTTAATTCAAAAGAAGTGTAAATAATGATAATAACAAATGAAGTATTCATGCTTTAATTATCCTATAATCTTATCGTAAATTATTGCAACACTGTTTAAAATACTTCCTCTGAATAGCGGTACATGGGTGTGTTTGTGACTGATAGACCGTTATGTCTTAAATCCTGTCATGTCTCTTTAAGAAGCCGCTCACTGAACATGAATAATATCCGCCTCACAAGGCGTGCGACACTTTTCGTAAACCTTTTGTTCAAAGAACTCGCGCTTTGATTGGTTGACGTTTTCCCGGACCACCGAGATAACCCCTCCCCAGTGAAATGTGATTGGTCAGAGGAGCAGGAGCGCGATGCAGAATTTGATCGACTGATTTCGGGGCGGGGCTTATTTAAAGGAAGACCACGAACGTTGCAAATGGCCAGTTCTTGTGTCATCCTGACTGAGACGCCTGCAAAGGAAAAGCGAAGTAGCGAAAATGATCGGCCTATAAATGTGCACATTCCTTTGTCTATTAATCAATAAGCTTTAAAGTTATTTTTCTACGTTTATAGCCTATTAAGAGACAGCTGAAATATAAATAAATATATGCATTTACCTTTCAAAAGATCTTTCTTAGACAACAAACATAAATTGAATTATTTTTGAATAGAATCAGTATTTTTCAGGATTGTTGAAGTAATATTGTACATAATTTAAGAGCATGTTGCTTAGGACACTTGATCTGCAGTGGAACACCTGCTCATTCTGCCAGTCATGTGTAAACAACACATTGTAAACATTCATGCAAATACAGGTCAAGAGCTTCACTTAACGTTTACATCATACATTGGAATGAAGAGAAATTGTGATCTTTGTGACTTTAACTGTGGCATGCATGTTGGTGCCAAATTGTGCAGTTTGAATATTTCAGAAACTGCTGATATCCTGGGAATTTCACACACAGCAGTCTTTAGAGTTTCCACAGAACAGCACGAAAAATACTCTGATCAACTCGTCTGGTCGCAACAATCATACCACAGCTAAAGCCGTGGAGATCACATTTTGTCCCCATTCTAATGTTTGATGTGAACATTGATTGCCACATGCATGATTTGCCACATGATTGATTGATTGAATAATAGCATGAATGTGTAGTATTACATGTCTTTGTAATAAAGTGGACAGTGGGTGTATACAAAACATATTTATTTTACCCTAATGTTTTCCGTAACATGTTGTAAAGTGGAACAGCACTCATTTTTAGTAACTGTTGGTCGGGGTCATGGTGGATCCGGAGTCTATCCTGGGAACACTTTACACATGGTGGGGACACACTCTAATGGGACGCCAGTCCATTACAGGAATATCCTTAACAGACATTAGTTAAACATAATGTGTATTAGTCATTCAACATGCAGGAACAAACCACTGATTAAATGTCATGAGAACTAAGAAGTGGTTATCACATAATAGTAGCCTCAGGTTGTCCTGCATTTCCTTAATTTTCTTTTACTGGCTTAAAGGTTTACATCTCAGAGAGGAAAATATCTTTCTCGTGTTTTGACAGTTGCTAAAGCTGAATCAACAAAGCCCACTAGCAGCTGTCTGTCTGTTACTAATACAATCGGGTGTGGTGTAGTTAGAGCTGCATGGAGAAAAGTCAATGCAATAAGTCTGTATAAGTTATTAATATATATTCTGTCCTGATACAGAAGCACACCTGATCTGTGCAGATTTTAAAGCCCATTTTACAGCCTAAACAAAGTAATTAATCTTAAAAACATTTTATATATGTATTTTTTGTTATAATTTTTTGTTCATATTCATGGTTATTTGGTGCTAAACATTGTAATTTACTGTGTTTGATGAACACACATGTAGATACGATGGATTGTTAATCCCAAGCAGTGGTGCTCAGAATGTGGTTCAGGACCTCCAGAGATCAGTAAAGCAAAACCAGGACATCCCTGATTTAATATAGTTGTAGCCATGGAGATCACATTCTATTATTATATTTATTATTCAGTGCTTATAGCATAAATCGACCGGGTTTAATTCATACTTCATTAAGTTAAACAGGTTGCCTATAATAATTAAACATTTTAAATTAAATCTTGGGGTATGTGGTAGTCTAGTGGTTAAGGTTGTGATTAGATCCCAGGTCCAACAAGCTGCTACTGTTGGGCCCCTGAGCAAGGCCCTTAACCCTCAATTGTTCAGTTGTATAAAAATGAGACTGTAAATCGCTCTGGATAAGGGATAGAAAAGCAATATGACTTAAGAAAATAGAGAAAATATTATGGTACCCATTCACATTGATGTTCATAATATAAATCTGCTTTGAGGGGTTCTGTAATAGGGCTTTGTGGAAACTGGATCCTTTTCTCGAAGTGAATGACAATTATTTAAAGACTGCAGAGCATAATAATAATTATTATTATTTGCAGTTAAACTATAAAGAGATTCATGTTATATTAGGATATATGGCCTGTCCAAATATCACACAATCATACTTTATTTTTCACACTGAAAAGATTCTGCCACTTTAATAACATGATTTGGAAACATAAAAGAATTTTGCAGACTTCAAGAAGGTCAATCCAGTGCAGTATGAAACTGAAATAGTTAACCATAAAAACACTGTTCTAAATAATCAAAACTAGGTATTACGATCCCCCAATATTTATACCATAAGTAACTGAAATGTATGTAGAAGTAATTTATTTTGTAATGTTATTGGTGTTCCAAATCGATTGTGAATATCACATAAAAATGCACAAGAATTGCCTCGTAACACCAAGTTTGATTCAGCGGTTTGACTAAGAGAGCAGAGGTAGCTTTGAAAATGAAGCGCTTTATCTTAGCAAACTGTTTTGCATCAGTGGTAGATAGATGTCTGACTTGTATCTTGGATTACTCTGCTGTCTCATATGTGAACATTCTGAGGTGACGTGAAGCTTTGATGGAAAAGGAAGATAGACAAGCAGAAGAAATTATGTAGTGATACTGCAGATATAACTAAGCAGATTTTGCTTATCCAGTTTATTTATTTATTTTTCATTTAATTAGAAAGCATTTACACTTTAACCACCCAATGTTCAAATCCACACCCATGATGGTGCCAAACTGTACTTTATTACAAAGAAGGTCCATTTTATTGCTTACACGTTTTTCCCAATTTTTTAATACAATTTATAAACAGTATTTGTTTACCATGTGTTCTGTATTGATGCATCATAAAATGTAAAGTAAGCGTTTCATACTACAGATACAGTAGATGTATCCTTGATTGTACAGCCACAGAGACAAGGAAAAGTACTGTTACCTCTGAGTTTGTACAGCATAAGGCCCAGTATATGTAAAACAATGCATGGAGTAAATCTAATTTAAGTCCTAAAGTTCTTGAGATTTCTTGAAACATCTCTTCTTGAAAGATCTCTTGAGATTTGGACTTGGCTTGTTCTGTTGGGGATAATTATTTATTCATTAAACTTTATGGAAGAGAATGATTTTTAACAGTCATGTTTCTATTATAGTTAGTAACTAAAAAAAGGTAAAGCTTTTTTTTAGTTAAAGCTAAAGCTAACTGTTAAAACTAAAACTTACTAAAGCTAAGTTAGACACATTGTCTTTTTCTTTCCTAGAATACTTCCTCTCAGTAACCTCATTAGCAGTTGTATGCAAGCTCTGTTTGTTTTCCAACAAAAGACATGAGTTTGTACACACAGATTTTTCTTTTTTTTTTTTTGGCCTGTACTTTTTGTTCCCATGAAAACATCATCCTCTGTTTGCCACCAAATCTTTTTCTTTTTTTTTTTCACACATACCACATCACAGAGCCAAACAGGCAAATGCATAACACATCCGCTTTCCAGGTCAAAAAGAATAATCCATATCCTTTTGCACGCTAGTTTGCAGGCTAGTAAATACATACTACTGCTTTAGAGATATTACAGATCCTTTGATCCATAATACCAGACCAATTCTTTTCTTCTTATTTTTCCACATCACACTGTAAAATATATCTACAATTTGTAAGATATATGAGGAAAAATTGCTGATGGTGATGCTATTTGTCCTCAGTCCATAAGAAACAGCAGAGAATCGTCTTTCATCAGTACAAGGATCCTTTTCATTAGAAAGAAAACACATGTGGGCAGTCTGCTGATTTATACGGCTATCATTTGTTATGCAGGTCCTTAAAATATCTTCTGTTTTCTCCAACTGTTTGTTCTGACAATCAAATTAATAAATTAAATATGCATTAACTTAAGCAACTAATTATAGAATCATTAGTAAGATTACGATCAATAAAGGACCTCCATAAATTCAGGAGTTTGTTTCGAAGATGTCAAGTGAGAAAATAAAAGGGCTTAAAAAAAATAGAAGGATCTCGTCAAACTGGTCTGACAACAAGCAAAGCATTAGACAGAATGGAAATTTATTCTGCTTTGACCATTAGTTTGCCTAAATATACGCTCAGTGCCCACGTTAATAGGACACACATCCGATCAGGTGGCAGCAGCACAATGTATAAAATCACACAGATACAGGTCAAGAGCTTCAGTTAGTGTTCACATTAAACATCAGAATGAGAAAAATCTGATCTCTGTGACTGTAACTGTGGTACGGTTTTTGGTACCAGATGGGCTGATTTGAGTATTTCATAAACTGCTGATCTCATGGTTTTTTCACATACAGTCTCTAAAGTTTACACAGAATGGTACATAATACAAAACAACATCTTCAATGTTATCTTGTCGATAAAAAAAAGCGAATGGGCAGATTGGGTCAAGCTGTCAAATAATCACTGTTATAACTGCGGTCATCGCAGCATGCACAAAATATCAAACATTGTGGCAGGTGAGCTACAAAAGCAGAAGATCACACTGGGGTCCACTCTTATCATCCAAGAACAAGAATTTGAGGCTATCATGAACACAGACTCCAATTTCAGATACAACTAAGGAATCCTTGTACAATGTGCTTTATTTCTGCAACAGCAAAATTAAGCTGAAATCGCATAGTGTAAACCCAGCTTCAAGTCTTTGTAATGACATCACAGCCATGAAGTGCTTTAAATAAAATAAAAACACTAATCAGTTTTTCTAAGTGTGTACTTTAACATCATCATCTAACACATGGCACACACCAAAGATTAGTTAAGACGGTTATTTTAACACATTTTTTGGCAAAAAATCTATTAACTCGTACCACAAGCCAAATATATTGCACATTTTGACAGAATACAAAAAAATATACAGGTTTATTTAGGTTTATATACACCTCCACAATCTGTCTCAGATCCCAGACCTTTCCACATTTTCCACAGAACTGCAACCACACCGACCACTTAGGCATGCAGAAATTCCGCTATAGGGAATAAGGATGTAACTGTGCACAAACTGGTATGGCTTATTCACTATACAAGCCTGCACTGACATTCCTACTGAGGGTAAAGACTGATATCAGCCGTTAACTCCCAACACAGACAGCCAGACCTTTTCACCAGATGAGATTCATTGAAGGGTTACGACACAAAGTGTAGTGGGAGACTCTGTTGAATTGATGTGCCTGAGATTTTGCTTCAAGCTCTCCCAGGAGATCAAGTGACACTGAGGAAAAACGTTCCACAGGAGAGAAAATAAAAATGGCACAAATGCGGCATATCGTTACCAAAAGACTAAGGATGATTAAATCATTCTGAAGCCGCAAACCAAATATGATTGCTTCTAGGAAGGCAAAGGAGATAGTGGTAATATTTAACGCATCTTTCCTTTTAACAAATAATTTTTTTACTCTATAATTGTACATCCTTCCACATGTACAAGAGTTTCCATTCGGTGAAGTAATGTAAATTTACCCTGTTTTGACCTAAGGTGTGGTGAACTTCCTAGAACTACAGGCTTGCATTACTTACAGTGAAACATAGTCGGTGAGCTGGCTTTCACAATAAACAGAAAACAAAACGTTCTTCAAGTTTGCTTCCAGCTAAATATTTCACTCCATTGTTCTACCATCAATTCTGACAGTATAATTTCTCTTGGGAGAAATTGATGATATCCTGTTAGGCTTCTTGAATGTGCATGTTGTTCCCATCATTCTAAAAATGAAAACTGAATGTGCATCACAACCTGCATCAAAGGTTATCTTGAGGATATATTCAAGGACATTATGATGTCACAAATAAGCTAATGTTATTTTCTAGCCAACATCAATTATCTAAATAAATTGGGTTGCTAGACTGTTACCAAGAAAGCACATAGGCTTGTCAGCCAAGTTTATGTTTAAAAAGCACATAGTAATTTGTCTTGGTTCATATTTTCTATAAAAGGTACAAAATATTTGATACAAAGGAAATGTGAAATATTTAGAGATTTGCAAATTAGATCCTAACAATTTCCTGTGAGGTCCATGTGATATTAAATTCACAAGGAAGTCTACAGAACTGAATTAAAAATGCTGCATGAATATTATGCTCTCAAATTGATTTCTTGCACAGATTGTTTATTACACATGTGCACATAATGACAAATAAGAACAATAGCAGGTTAAAACTTTGCTGTGTTTTAAACAGGAGTATGGTTCTCTGGGGAACGATTGACTTAAAATCAAAAAGAATGTGGCTTAACAATTGAACATGAAAGGAAACATTTGTCCATTACACACACTTTGTTTTGTATTGGAACTAAACGGACACAGGCTATGATATTTCTAGGCAACTAAAGCAACTGAACACATTAACAAAGCTTATACTACAGTGCTATTGATTAATTTTGAATAACAATATAAAATTCACAGATTTGTATTTATATGTATGTTAGACTTTCTAAGGGACATGTAAGTTGGATGATCTACACGATGATCTACACAATTTAATACAAAATAAATAAATAATGTGTTGTTATTTAACTAAAGAAAATGTATAATTGTTGATTGGTTGGTTGGTTTGTGAACATTTCTTTGTGGAGACTTTTGTTTTTAGTAGTTAGTAGTAGTAGTTTTTAGGTAGTTTTTGGGAATCATTTGGGGACATAAGTACTATACAGCTGAAATAAACAACTACAACTATTTTCTTGTTCAGTTTAACAGCCAATAATGTAATTAATTCTGAACATGCCAAACATTTTCCTGACTTTATTTCAAAACCCAGTTTGATCTTTCCTTCTGCTGTGTCAGCTGACCTGAGAAATGTACCACACACCATGAGTGTTTCAGAGAGGCATTCCATTCATGTACTTTCTATACAGCAGGGAGGTTGTACCTGTCTCAGCTGTAGCGGTGGGTCCTCAGGAGAATAACCCTGTAAACGTTTAACAGTGTTGTGAATCCCTTTAATTTCCCTTAAGACAAAATCAACAGAGAACACCAGGAAATGATCCCATGCATCAACACTTTTCACTAGCTGTGCAAGCTGTTTTGCATTCTCTTGAATACTGTACACTGTTGGACATTTCTGATGAATATTCTGATTTATAGCTTTAAAGAGTTTAGGAAAGTTTTCCTTATGATCATCAGTTTGCCCAACAGCTAAGCTGATTTTAATAGCACAAAATGTTTGTGAAACTGAGCTATGATAAATAATTCATTATTGAAATTTTGTATGTCAGTTTGATGACAATTATGGGTGTGTTCAAATGGCAAGCTACAGTATTTATCAAACACTTTAATACACATATTCCAGTTTCCACACATGAACTACCCAGTACAAAACTACACCCTCAGCACACACACACACACACACACACACAGGTTTCACTGAAAGTCACACTACCATGAGTTCTGATGAGTTTGTTAAAGGAGTGTGCAGAGCAAATAAAGTTAATTTGTATTTACTCTCATGGATGCACTAAAAGTTGACTAGTTGTGAACTGCACATGAAGAAGAACTGAGAAAACAGAGTTTCTTGCAGGAAAAGTTACGTTTCTTTTTTTTACACTTTGTATTAAATTTCCTATCATTTGTGTTACATGTTTTGTGTCAAACATAATTTCATAATAACACAATTTATTGTACTCTAATTTATAGGAAATACAGCATACAGTTACTACATTCACAAAAAAACTGACCATAAACTTTGTGATATTTAAAATTATGAAATGCAATTCACAAAAAAAAAGTCAGGATTTTAATGTTTGCTTGTACTGAGGAAGAACAGGAAACATGTTTATCAGAATCAGAATCAGAAAGGTCTTTATTGCCAAGTATGTTTCCACATACAAGGAATTTTTTCTAGTACAGGAGCTCCACAGTGTAAACATGTACCAATGGTAAGACATGAATTACAGGAAACTCACCAGGAACTCTTAGTGCCGTGGTCTGTTAAGATAATAAACATTTCAAATATGTACTATATGGATAATAGTATTTATATGCCTGACCATGATCCCCAAACTTTTGTCATAACATTATTTTATAATAATGTTATAAACCTTTCACAGGAACTAAGAAGCCTGCATAACAATTTCAGTGCCATGATGACACAGTTTGCCAAGGCTGGAGTGATAAACATCAGAAGCGCTGTAAAAAAAGCCTTGATCTCGACCCCACTAAACGCTTTTGAGATGGACTGGAACGATGACTGTATGCCATACCTCCACACACAAAATCAGTCTCCAATCTCACTATGTTTTTGTGGGCTGAATGAACACAAATCCCCACAGCCACACTTCTATTGGCAAGCCTTCTCAGAATATGGAAACACCAACAATGCCATGGTCAAAGTTACAGAAATCACACTTTTTTATTCATTCTTATGTTTGATGTCAAACTCTTGATCTGTATCTGCATTTTCTGCATTGTGCTTTTTGCCACATGATTGGCTGATTGGATAAATTAGCAGGCATATTAGTATTCCTATTAAAGTGGATGGTAAGTATATAATATTTGTGTAAGACACATGTCTGCATCCCGTAACAAATCTTGCTTATTCTGACAAACTATTACTGACACAGTATTATAGGCCTGTGTGTAGAACCTCACAAGTGCACTTCAGTACATGTGAGAGTCCTGTGACCAGGGTGTGAGGAGCAGAACAGAACAGGGAAAAGAAAGATTTTCACAGTTCTTCTTTCTCACAGATCTTGCATCTTTGCACTTAAAGTGTCAAACATTCGGTTAGCGTTGTTACTGTAATAAATCTGCAAAAACCACTTCCTATTCAAATAAACTGAACAAGGAAATTAGATAAAACAGTTTTTCAGTTTAGAACTTTACATCTATTATAGAACAATAGAAAAGTGCAAGTGAAATGATAATAATATATGATAATAATAATAGTAACAATATTTGAATAAATAAAACGAATGCATTTTAATTGCTTTCTGTAAATACTGTATTTAGAGCATGACAAGTGTGGAAGTGTAGAATCACAGATTCCTAACAATGGTTTACTTTATTTTATTTTATTATTTATTTCATCTTAATCCAGATTTTAAAACGTACATTGTCATTAGTCATTGTCATTTGAGAGTAAGTAACAGATCAAGGCTTTGTGACATGTAAACACTTGCAAGGCCACAAATAAGTGATGTACTAATAGTTTGTGGTTATTCTTAGTTGTCCTTATTTATCTGATTGGGCTTCTTAATAAATAATTAACGTTAGATATATAAATATTATTGTCCAGATTTTTATCTGAACAATATGACACGCTGACTTGTCTTGAATATAGTTCTTAAACCATCATGTCAAAATTTGTGTTAAAATTATATATAATATAAAAAATATATAATATTAATAACAAGCAATAAAAAGGCTGCATTAAATTCCTTGTACACACTTGTATCCTGGGGTGATCTGGGCACAGAGTTATCCTGGTCAGTGCAATGATGGTTCATACTAGGTATGATTTGAGGTTACACCCTAATGGGTTGCCAGTTCTTGGGGAAGGGTGAAATATTAAGCAGCATACACTGCAGTCACGGTAATCTAGCCATGGGGGTCACAGTCCAGTGACTTCTGTGCCGGTCCCAAGCCCGGATAAATAGAGAGGGTTGCGTCAGGAAGGGCATCCGGCATAAAACATTGCCAAATCTAACCATGCGAATTGTCAGTAAGAATTTCATACCGGATCGGTCGAGGCCCGGGTTAACAACGACCGCCATCGGCGCCGTTGACCTACAGGGCGCCGGTGCAAAATTGGGCTACTGTTGGTCGAAGGAGTAGAGGAGGGAGGAGAGTGCACAGACAGAGAGAGAAGAGGAAAGGTAAGAGTGTAGGACTGAGAATAGGGACTCTGAATGTTGGTACTATGACAGGGAAAGGTAGAGAGCTGGTAGAGCTGGAGAGTAGTATAGGAGCTGGAGAGTAGTATAGGAGCTGGAGAGTAGTATAGGAGCAGGATTCAAGCTGTTTTATTATGGTGTGGATAGTAAGAGAAATGGGGTAGGTGTGGTCCTGAAGGAGGAGTTTGTGAGGAATGTTCTGGAGGTGAAGAGAGTGTCAGACAGGGTGATGAATCTGAGGTTAGAGATTGAAGGGGTGATGTTGAATGTTGTTAGTGGTTATGCCCCGCAGGTAGGTTGTGAGTTAGAGGAGAAAGAGAGATTCTGGTGTGAATTCGATGAGGTGATTGAGAGTATTCCCACGGGTGAGAGAGTGGTGATAGGAGCGGATTTTAATGGACATGTTGGGGAGGGGAACACAGGTGATGAGGAGGTGATGGGCAAGTTTGGAGTCAAGGAAAGGAACCTTGAAGGACAGATGGTAGTAGACTTTGCTAAGAGGATGGACATGGCTGTGGTTAACACGTATTTTCAGAAGAGGGAGGAACATAGAGTGACTTACAAGAGTGGAGGTAGGAGAACACAGGTAGACTACATCCTTTGTAGAAGAGGCAATCTGAAAGAGATTAGTGACTGTAAAGTGGTAGTGGGAGAGAGTGTAACCAGACAGCATAGGATGGTGGTGTGTAGGATGACTCTGATGGTCTGTAAGAGGAAGTGGTCAAAGATAGAGAAGAAAACTAAGTGGTGGAAGCTGAAAAAGGAGGAATGTTGTGAGGAATTTAGACAGAAGTTGAGGCAGGCTCTGGGTGGTCAGGTAGTGCTGCCGGATGACTGGGAAACTACAGCAGAAGTGATCAGGGAGACAGGGAGAAAGGTGCTGGGTGTGTCATCTGGAAGGAGGAAAGAAGATAAGGAGACTTGGTGGTGGAATGAGGAAGTTCAGGATAGTATACAGAGGAAGAGATTAGCCAAGAAGAAGTGGGATATGGACAGGACTGAAGAGAATAGACAGGAATACAAGGAGTTACAGCGCAGAGTGAAGAGGGAGGTGTCTAAGGCCAAGCAGAAGGCATATGACGAGTTGTACACTAGGTTAGACACTAGAGAAGGAGAGAAGGACTTGTACAGGTTAGCTAGACAGAGGGATCGAGATGGGAAGGATGTGCAGCAAGTTAGAATTATTAAGGATAGAGATGGAAGGGTGCTCACAAGTGAGGAGAGTGTACAGAGGAGATGGAAGGAATACTTTGAGGAGCTGATGAATGAGGAAAATCAGAGGGAAAAAAGAGTAGAAGGGGTGAACTCTGTGGAACAGGAAGTAGATAAGATTAGAAAGGATGAAGTCAGGAAGGCTTTGAAGATGATGAAAAGTGGAAAGGCAGTTGGTCCTGACGACATCCCGGTAGAGGTCTGGAAGTGTCTAGGAGAGGCAGCAGTGGAATTTTTAACTAGTTTGTTCAACAAGGTATTAGAAAGTGAGAGGATGCCTGAGGAATGGAGAAGGAGTGTGTTAGTGCCGATCTTTAAGAATAAGGGTGACGTGCAGAGTTGCAGCAACTATAGGGGGATAAAGTTGATGAGCCATACAATGAAGTTGTGGGAAAGAGTAGTGGAAGCTAGTTTAAGGAAGGTGGTGGAAATTTGTGAGCAGCAGTATGGCTTCATGCCCAGAAAGAGCACAACAGATGCAATTTTTGCTCTGAGAATGTTGATGGAGAAGTATAGGGATGGTCAGAGGGAGTTGCACTGTGTGTTTGTAGACTTAGAGAAAGCGTATGACAGGGTGCCAAGAGAAGAGCTGTGGTACTGTATGAGGAAGTCAGGAGTAGCAGAGAAGTATGTCAGAGTGGTGCAGGACATGTATGAGAGGAGCAGGACAGTGGTGAGGTGTGCTGTAGGTCAGACAGAGGAGTTCACAGTGGAGGTGGGACTGCATCAGGGATCGGCTCTGAGCCCCTTCCTGTTTGCTATAGTGATGGACCAGTTGTCAGAGGAGGTCAGACAGGAGTCTCCTTGGACGATGATGTTTGCAGATGACATTGTGATCTGTAGTGAGAGCAGGGAGCAGGTGGAGGAAAACCTGGAGAGGTGGAGGTTTGCGCTGGAGAGAAGAGGAATGAAAGTCAGTCGTAGTAAGACTGAGTACATGTGTGTGAATGAAAGGGAGGGAAGTGGAACAGTAAGGTTACAGGGTGAAGAGGTGAAGAAGGTACAGGAGTTTAAGTACTTGGGGTCAACAGTCCAGAGTAATGGAGAGAGTGGGAAAGAAGTAAAGAAGCGAGTGCAGGCAGGTTGGAGTGGGTGGAGAAAGGTGTCAGGAGTTCTGTGTGATAGGAAAATATCAGCAAGAATCAAGGGGAAGGTGTACAGGACAGTGGTGAGACCGGCCGTGCTGTATGGTTTAGAGACAGTGTCACTGAAGAAGAGACAGGAGTCAGAGCTTGAGGTAGCCGAACTGAAGATGTTGAGGTTCTCTTTGGGTGTGACAAGATTGGACAGGATTAGGAACGAGTACATCAGAGGGACAGTCCATGTTGGACGTTTGGGGGACAAAGTTAGGGAGGCGAGATTAAGATGGTTTGGACATGTTCAGAGGAGGGAGAATGAGTATATTGGTAGGAGAATGTTGGACATGGAGCTGCCAGGCAGGAGGCAAAGAGGAAGGCCAAAGAGGAGGTATATGGATGTAATTAATGAGGATTTGAAGCTAGTGGGTGCAAGTGTTGAGGATGCAGAAGATAGGGATAGGTGGAGAGAGATGATTCGCTGTGGCGACCCCTGAAGTGAAAAGCCGAAAGAAGAAGAAGATACACTGCAGTCACGGTATTTTAAATCCATTTTAAAACCGCAGAATTTGTGTTTGTCTACCAACATGCTGCAAAATTCTTTAAAATTTCTTGGCTTCTGTCCCAATTCGTGTCCCTCACGTGTCTCCGCACTACTGCGAAGTGCGCACTTCACCAAGTGATTGTCGAACACGCCTCGCGCTTCTCCTGTGCCATAGCAACCCCACTCGCTGATTCGGCTAGGATGATTAGTGTAGCGTTGTAAGTGTAAACAAAACTTTGGCACCGTTTTGAAGCGGGTTTTTTTTCTCGTTTTAAAAAGAATATGTTCTATTCGAAACAAAGATAACACTAATAGAGAACTGAAAAGAAAACACACAAGATGACCAACAGAAAATGTCAATTTGGACCCGGAGACAGCACTCCTGTTCATCCTTGGTATTGTACTGTTTGTATCTCATAGCAAATTAATTTTTTTAATTTCTACACATGCTAAACACTTCTTTCTTCCTCAGATGACCAATAATTGGATTAATTAATTGTTAATTATGCGTTAACACTATATGATGAAACTTTATAGATTACCCTGAGCTCAGTAAATCTTGTATCTACGGTGTCAATGTACGCTCCCATACTGTATGTTGGGAAGATTATGCATCAAGGATCTATGTGTTAGTGCTGGTTTTATGTTCCGTTTGCGAAATGAAATGGTGGATATTAAAACACAAACTGGACAGTATGAAAGGGTGTACTGATACACATAGTAGTCCATATGTAGATTTATATTGTGATACACTACACGGCCAAATATTTAGACACCTGACAATCACACCTATAATGTGGTTCTTCCCTAAACTGTTGCCACAAATTTGGAAATTTAAAGGATGTCTCTTAGCATTACTCTTAGTCAGCGTGAAAGATCTCAGGAGTCCTGACCTCAACCACACTGAACACTTTTGTGATGAATTCCCCAGGCCTCTTCAGCTGACATCAATACCTAATGCCCCAAACACTTTCCTGGGGAATAATGGCTGTTAGAGCTGTAAAGAAGGGAACTCTATACTAATGCCCATGGCTTTTGAATAGGATGTGTAACAAGAACATATAAGTGTCATGGTCACATGTTTTTTTTTTTTGCTGTATGCATATTTTGATTTTATAATTTTACCCATAATTTCTCTTGGGGTAGGTATAAAGAAAGACTCCGCACTAAGTGTCTGAAGGACCCAGTTCAGAAGCTGCAGCTCTATAGGTCCCTGAATGGATGCAGATGGCGCTTTCTGACATCAGGACTTAATGATTTTAGAGATGGCTACCCTGTACCACAGGCAGGGACTTTTACACAGCCCCAGCATGGAACTGAAGCTGCCATTTTTGGCCTGTCCCGTAAGCCAGAGAAAGAAAAATCACCAAAAAGACGCTTTACCAAAGAGCAGGCGTGCTTCTCCAAACAGAATTGTCTACGCCAGACTCGGCGCAGATATGTGGATGCAGTGGAGCAGAGTCTGAAAGCTCACCCGCTCGCTCTCTATCCACTCTTAGGAAGTGGTTTGCCACCTGAGGTAGATTACATGAAACCGATCAATATGCAGATAATGTAACACCATCACAATTACCTCAAACTCGACAAAACACACGACACTGTTGGTCAGCAGTCACGTGATGTTTAGAACAAAGATGTTCAAAAAAGTTTTTTTACAATCTTTGGTGCAAGTTGTTTAAAGTCTCAGACATACCAAAGCATGGTTCTCATCCCTTTTGTATATAGCTGTGGCATCCCTAAAATTTCACAGCTGAGCACATAACCCTTCCTCTGCTTATAACAACAATATGATAAATACTGACAGTGTAAGAGATTTTTGTCATGTTATGAAAAAGTAATTCTTAGGAATATCTAAGTAAGAAGAACAAATAAGGCATTTGGTCTATGTATTTCCTTTTGTTTTTCATATATACAAGGATAAGATTAAAAAAAAAAAAAAAAGAAATACTTCATATTTTCTCATTGAATTTATCATACCATGAAAAAAACAAACAACACAATGGCCAAAGATCATTCATTTTCAATGAAAGTTGATGACTACCATTGACATGAGCAACAGAACCTGTTGGTGACTAGATGTGGACATGTTCAGTAGAGGAGTGAAGTCAGGAGTGGGCAGGTAGGTATATAATATATGGATAAAGATAAGATGATGTGTGTGCCCATTGCCACCGATTACCTGCTATATATATATATATGCACACACACTAGTGAATTCTTTATACAAATGCCAAATCCCATTTCAGAATTTCAGTTTAGCAGCAAGGAAATAATTTGGAATACTATTTACATTAGCCACTAATAAGCATTATTACTATGGCAACCAATAGTAGGAGTGCCTATTGAAAGTTTAATACTACAAGGTCTGAAGACGTGCAACAATAAAATCAATCTATGTATTTGTGAACATAGCTTTATAAGGCACATGCCATGTCAAATGGAAAATACTAACATCAAGTATTTTCATCTCATTTGTTAGCTGTTCCATGAAGTCTTGCTCATTCTGGATCCATCCCTGCACATCAGGAATGAGACTCCTCTGGCCAAGTCAGAGGAGTATAGCAAAGAATATGTGGTGCCATGTGAAGGCATTATTCAAGAAACCTTTTCAGAGCCAACAACAGAATCACCTAATAGTCCAAGGTAAGTGCTTGGCTTACAGACATGCTTATCTGTTTTTATCTAAGGGAATGTTGGTTTCATAAATTTGGGCATCCATCAAAGAACCTTCTCCTTGTTGTTGTTCCACAGGTAGTAAAATGTCTTATAGAACCCAAATCTACTAATACATTTACTCCAACTCTCATGGTTAAAGTCTGTGTGTGCCTTTGTGTGCACTAGAACTTTTTGTTTTGACTGTCTGCTTTTGCAGCTGTTTTTACTCTGTTATATTTCTGCCTGACTTGTAAATCACTTTGATAAAACTGGCAAATAAAAAGAAAAATCTGATCTTACCACACATCATCTCTACAGTTTCAGTCAGGGTGAAGTAAAATCAACTTCTCAGAATCCTTATATACTTAAGGAAGCTAAGGAGAAGTTTGCCAAAGAAGGACCAATGATTAGCAACAAAAGCTTGCACGTCACACCTCTGGATGAAGAAATCAAGAGAGTCACAAAGCTCTTCTGTGACTGGATTACCTCACTGGTCAGTCCGAATTACAACAAGCACACATGCATTAATGACAGAATGAGCCCACATTGACATTATGATTGACATGCTACACTGACATCACTTTTGCTATTTTACCCCATGCATTATCCTTGTGTAACCGTTCCTCATTGACTATAAGGGTAATTCTTTTAGGGTGAGGACACCAATGACTTCACAGAGTCCACTATCCTGAACCTGTTTGCCAGTGGCGGTGAAAAGGAGCCTATGGTAACATTCCAAGATGTTGGAATTAACCAAAAACCAGAGATGATGTGTAAAGACTATTCACACAACCTGCAACTGAAAGATTCAGAGCTGAACAAGGTAACCACTGAGCCTACAGCAATATAGAAGACACTGTATTAGAGCTACATTTAATTGTACTCAATTTTGTCCCAATTAATAATTTGCCAGTCTCCATCTGCTAGATAGGTCATGACAGCTACTAATCTGTGAAGATGGAACAAAGCCTGCCACTGCATATTTTAACCCCAAAGTCAGCAGTTCTGTTAGCGGAACCAATTATACCCTCTTGGGCTCCCAGACATGTTTTCGACAGTGTTGAGACACGATTATAGGATGAATGCTTGTGCCAAGTTTGGGGGCCGGTTATTAGGCTGTTTGAGATCAGTGACTGGAAGTATCTTACTAGAATCTTCCATTCTTGCTGTTGAACCTGTACATATGCTTATTCAGCTGGAAATATTATATGATATGGTTAAATTAAAGAGGCTGTTAGTGGCTAATGTACAGTATTACAAATATGGATCAGTGTCTTCTTCAAGAATAGCAAAAGGGTGACAGCTTGTAGCTCCAGGTCAAGCCTACACATGCAGAAATGTATTATATGTTAGGTATATTTCATATTTGGTTTCATAATTATATTTGATTTATACTTGTAATTTATGATTTATACATAATTATATTTGATTTATATTTGATTTATACTTTGTGTGGTGAAAGAAGTGATAAAAATTAGCCAATATTTACATTTAATTCTTTAGTAAAAAAAAAAGAAATTATAAATAAATAAAATGCAGTTTTTTTTAATTTTGTTTCATTGTTCATATTTTCATTCTAAAATGAAAAATGAATGAATATACACAAACCTTATTCTTCCAACATGTCTGGTTATTCTCTCAACACCAGGTGTATACTCCTAGTATAAAAACTAAATATGGTGCATGGTATTTAAATCCTAAAACATGGAAGAAACGGCCTGCGAATGAGCCTCTGAGAGAACCTTCAGTGACTGAAGATTCCGAGTTTGAGCAAAAATTCACTGAGAAGGTGAGTGTAATCAGCTGGTGCCAATGAAACCAATCAGGTAGCCCAATCCATCCTCCAGTCATTTTCCTTTGCTGAACAGGATGAAGAACTGAAGCAGATTCATGGAGCTCAGGCCTTCAAGCAGTTCATCATCAATAAAGGATTGAGAGCTCCCGGGGTAGAGATAAAGAATCCTATACTGTACTGACCCCTGAAACCTGAAATCTATACTGTTATACATGTCATAGTTGAACACCTCTGATATTTATTTGTATTACTTTGCAGTTTCTTAGTTCTCTTTTTTCGGAGGAGGAGCAGGAGAGCAGGATCAGAGTGACAGATACCACAGCTTCACCATCGACACACCCTGCATCTGCAATGCTTTAAATACACCTCAACTATCAAAAATATGGTGCAGCTGAGCAGAACTCTAACCTGACATTTTAATAAAGAATAATGACAAGAAATTTTGGATAACACTCATTACTATTATTAACTGTAAAAAATTTGGAAATGTCCTTTATTTAAATTATGAGTTTAAATAACTTTTTGCCAGATCATAGTCATTTATCAAGTTTATATTCCATTTTTATATATAAAAAAACATTTATTTGCTTTGTAAGTTAATTCTTCGGTCCTCTGTATGGTCTAGACGCTTATCTTTTTTGAGTGTTTTTCTCTCTTTGATCCTCCTCATCTTTTCCTGGCTTTTAATCACAGAGGTCATTTCTGCAAAAGTGTCAGACAAACAGTAATATAAGATTCCACACTATTAAAAAAAACAAAATCTTTAAAAACTGTTTGTACTCTCAGCAATACTCTTACCTTGAGTCTTTATTTGATGATCCTCTGCTTTGTTCTGAAGGCTAGTCAGCTTGCTCTGCTGTTTCTTGCATGTCTGCCTTGTTATTTCAGCTTGCTTAATGATAGCTGTTTCAATAAATATATATAAGCATATTTACTGTATATCGACATACAATGCCAAATGAACATTATTTGGAAATAATTACTAAATTATTTTAGTATTCAAATATATTCTTTCATTATAAACATTTAAAAGGAGACATTTAAGCTTTAAACAAGAAAGCTGTGACTTCAATAAGTGCCTGGTTGAGAAGAACTCATTAAATATTAGTTTTAAAAGACTTTGTTTTTAAATTTTATGTAAATGACAGATGCATAATTACAGAAATTATAGATGTAAAAAGATACAAATTATTAATTACATTTATTCAGATTCCATTTCTGGCATCAGGTTGTTACAGTGGTTTAGTTTACAAAAGAGCTTTTAACCAGCTTGACATATGGCATATGCCAGGATATATTTCGGTTCCCTTTTATGTTATAATAGGTTTTTGTGCACAGGGACATTAAAGGGAAATTGCAAAGCTACAGTTAACATCCTGTGCAATTGTGTGCTTCCAACTTTGTGGCCAGTTTGGGAAAGGCTTGCTTGTGTGTGATGCATGGTGTCCATAAAGTCTTGGCTATATAGCATATTGCAAGTAGAACAATAGATCTCAAATATTCAATAGCATTTTTAATACTAATATATAAATAAACCTTTAGTCACTCATAATGTTGCAAACCAGTTACATCTAGGCTTGTGTTCGACAATTATGATGCTAAAACAGTATAAACTAAAAAGGCTTATAAAATAAAATAAAGGCTTACATGTTTGCACAGAAAGTGCAGGGCTTTGTGTCCTATGGCTATAATGGGTATTGCTTGGAAGGACAGAGGTCAGGAGGGAGTGTACTGGAGACCTCCTTCCCGGTGCTGCTACACAAAATGAATTGTCCTGAGGATGACAAACTCTCAGTCCAGCTTCCTCTATGAAAAAAAGAAATAATCACCAACAAATACACATTAAATTATAGGGAACATGGCATTTTATACATAAAATTCAATTCAAAATTAATGTTCACTATATGCTCTTGATCAGATTTCAAGAGGTTAAGAGGTAGGGGATTTGCTACTGTAAACAGAAGTGTCCATTTATTAATTACATTAGTCATTTTAGCAGTACACTCACTGTTAGCTGTGTTCACGTCCTCTTTGAAGTTAGGGACTTGAACTGGCTCTTGCTCACTGCATTATGGCAACACATGCGGGGAAGGCCAAGTGTGCATTAAAGGAAGTGTGCATTAATAGTGCAACACAGAATGAAGAAAGAGAGGAATTTAAACCATAGGAAGTTTTGTCATATAATCACGTGTTACAGAAGAGAGACTGACATTGAAGTGAATCTCACACAAGCAAGCTTCATGCAATGACAGCAGTAACACACACTCATGCATGAGGAAAAAGCAATGATGGCAAATTTACGCAATCTTAGGTTAAAGATCTTCTCACTTGTAACTGATACTTGTCATCGTCATCCCACTTTCACCTTCAGTGTTCCCGGTCACTTCATCTCTGCATAAAAACTGCATTTCAGTCACAAATGATCAAGCTATTACAACAACATGATTTTAAATCAGTTACAATATCAACTACAGGCATCACTGTAAACTACAGGCATCTATATTAGAGAAATGATCTAATATTTAAATTACACCAAATATAGTTTTGCTTGTTTGAAAACCACCTGAAAATTCCATTAATCACATTACTATAAAGATGAATTGACTGATTTCCATTTACTGGCAAAACAAAACCCAGGGGCAGTTGTTAAGGAAGTCATACGAGATTAGATCTCTAACGAACAAAGATATATCTGTATTTCTAATATATACAGTTGGGACCATATGTGTGTATGTAGCTTGCAGCATATAAAATGAACCAGTTCAAATGTTGATGTTGATTATCAACTGCTGTTACTTATATGTTGTTACAGCTTGTCCTGAGCAGATTAACTGCCCACTGTTCTTTAGAAAAATCCTTTAGGTCCAACACATTCTTTGCTTTTTCAGCATCTTTCACATATTTGCCCCCATTCAACAGAGGCAACTGAGAAATGCATACACAAATATTACAAAAGTAGCAACTGAGCAACTTATTGCAAATTTATTATTATCATTTTTATTTATTTTTTTACATGTTTTCCATAAGGAAAAATAACGTATGACCTTAACTCTATTCAAATGCAACCTGTTTTATTTGAACACAATATTTTTCAGACGTTTAAAAGGCAGGGTCTCCGATGTTTGAAAGCCAATGTTGACATATAAAATCACCAAAACAAACACGCCCCTAACCCAAATGGGTCCCACCCCTGTATTGATAGCTCCGCCCACACATACATGCGTAACCCAGGCAACTAATGGAAAGAAATGTGTCTATCATAGCTGAAGGGAAGAACAATACGATTGCAGATAAACAAACAAGCAAAAATGAAACACAAGCATAATCATGCAAAGGACGGAATATATTAGTTGTGTGAAACATAGCAAAACCAACCTTACTCACCTATCGAGAAGGAAAAAACAACCTTAAGTAAAGTTGGCCGCATATTTACAGATTGGAGTTTCCCGAGTCAATAACTCCTGAGCTAAATGCTGCTACTAACAAAACACGGTTGTAGCTGCCTCTCTACATTACATACGATAGAAAAGAGGTGTTATTTGTGTAGTAACAGCGTTTAGTTCAGGAGTTATTGACTCGGGAAAAATCTAATCTGTGAATATGTGGCCCACTTCCCGCTCCTTCAGTTCTCTCCAGCGCTGGAAAGCTGATCCTATATTAACACTGGACCTACTTCTTGCCTTATCGTAAGCCTTTCTTCGCTTTCTTTCTTTGTTTTTATCCTCCATGTCAATGTTAAAACCGCTTTCTGCTAATGTCACACATGCGCACTGAACACTCTCTCTGCCCATATTGACAAGACAGGCCCCTTTCTGCTCATTGGCTACACGTTTGATTTGATTTTTGTTTAGTTTGTCGTCCCGTTTGTCTTTTCTGAAGCATTTCTCAAATAATGGAGACCCCACCTTTAAATAGTGCATTTTCCTCTAGCGCATTGCATATTTTTTGTCTCAATGTCAAATATCTATTGTTGTGTTGTATATTATTGTGAGCAACATTAGAAAAAAAATTTTTTTTGGCTACTTATTAGTTTGTGGACATCAACAGCAGCATTTGCACTTATAAGTGAGTTTTAAACAGGTCTTCCATGATTTTCTTAGCCATGATTTTCTTAGTAAATGGAGTTATACCCACACTACATGTCATGTCTTCAGAAAGATTTAAAAAACTCTTACTAACACCCTTTTTCTGATAAAAGCTTTCACTCTCATGGCTTCTCTTATTATGGATGCTCTTTAAAAGAGATCCACAATGACTGATCTGAGACAAGACTCTTACTTTCTACTCCTCCTTATGCTGGTGTAGCTTGTATCAGGGCACTGCTCCATATCGATCACACTGCGTAGCTCTTTAACCAGGCTCTGCAGCTCCACAACTGGGCTACACTTCTGGCTACTAATATTTATGCTGGCAGACTGAGCTTGAAAGGGTATTTGTGCTGGAATTGATGGGCTGGTGATGGGTGATGTGTAGATGTTGTTCGTAGCTTGTAAGTCTTGTCCCTGCTCAGTTATGGCACTTGTGGATCGTAAGTTCTGGCCCTCCTAGACAAAATATACAAAGCAGTATTATACTGTTGAACACTGTCACGATGTGAATGATAGCAATTCCTGTTAGCACAGCTGACTGGAAATCTCAGTACAAAGCATACCTTCAGCTCTAGTGTGTGCTGGAGTTTCAGCCTCATGATCTCTTGCTGTTGTTTCTGAATGTACTCTTGGCACTCTACAAAACTGTCAGACATCTGGAAGAGATAAAGCAAAAAAGTCTTCGGATATAAACAATATATTGTGGCTTTCAGTAGAGCTATCATTGATTTTCATTATAGGGGTTCAAAGGCATAATTTTGTCAAAGTGTGTCAAAGAGATGAGTCCTAATCGAAATCACCCGAGAGAACCAGTCTGAATAAATACACCATGTATGTATGTATGTATGTATGTATGTATATATGTATATATATATATATATATATATATATATATATATATATATATATATATATATAAATATAAATATAATGTTTAGGGGTGTGTGTGTCTTTTAAAAACAGACCATAAGATTTAAGAGAACCTCGTTCAGAGCTGTGGCAAGCCGCTCAATTTCGCTCTTCAGCAGGTTCTCCTTAGTACGGTAAGCCTCCAACTCAGTTCCAAGCCTTTTTCTTCTCTCCCTCTCAAAAAGTAGCATATGTGCTTGACGTTTGCTCTTCATCACCTGCTCATTCTTCTCCTGAGAGTCCAACAACCAAAACACAGGAGCTGGGTTAATCTTACTTATTAACAGCATCATCTTCAAGCAGGATAGTGATTAATTCAAACTTGGGAGGCCTGCTGGAAAGAAATAAATATTTAAGAAAATATATGTATTTTTTCCACTGTAGCCCATTTGTTAGGGACAATGTTGATGCCATTAAAAGCAACATTGCCCTATTTAACCCTTTACTGATCAATCATCTTTCCAGTAATTTAATTGAAGTTTATTTTATTGCTGCTTAAACAAAATACTGAGTAGGGATAAATTTGGGATAAAATTCATCCAAACACGACCTTCATGTTGCACAACATAAATGCATTATTGTGAGTTGTAATGATAATGCAGATGCTTCTGTCATTACTGTGAATATTACAGGCATCTTTTAGGTTGGTGAAAAGTGACCTAGTAGAACCCACTGTTATTCTAGCTTCTGCTTTGAGTCGGTTCTTAGTGCCACAGGTGACAGTGTTTGTCATTGGAGTTGCTGTTAAAGTGCTGTACCTGAGTGAGATTTTCTGTGCTCTCCTCCAGCATCTGTACACGGCTCTGAAGTAAGTCAACCTGTTCTCGCTTGGCAGTGATCTGCTTCTGGATGCCCAAGGCAACCTTTAGTCCTGAAAGACCACATATAGCACCAAACACTTACAAAAAATTATAATAAAAAAAACAAACAAAAAAAAAGATGTTAAAAAAATGTTTTGAGGCTTTATCAAAGAGTTACTAATGGCATTACTATGGCATACTATACAATGGCATACTAGTCATTGTGATATAACACTGTTATGTATTATTCTGTTGATGCACAGACCATGTAAATCTGCGACCAAAATTAAAACTGGAATCAAAATTCAGAATATCTTTTTCACATGACCTAAAGAAAGAGACATAGCACTCTGTTAAGTTTCAGCCAGAGATTCAATGGATGCTTTGTTTAGCTTCTGTAAAGACTGAAGCTTGCGTCATATGGGACCACACTGTTCCTATTCTCTTCACAATCGCCTATGTACCATGCAATAACACAAAAGCAATATAACAAATAGTCTTATAGAAACTAGACACCAGAGGTCAGAACCTAGCCAATATAAACACAATGCTTTCCAAAGTATTTACCACTAGACAGATTCTTGCTGTAACGATCGTACCATGATGACGTAGAGCAAACGAACAAATGGCTGAGCAGCAGAGTCGGATTACACCGTCACATGATGGAAAAACACATCGAATATGAGGAGGAAGAATAATAGGAGGAAACTAGTGAACCAAGATGCTCCAAAACTAGGAACCCAGTATGTAGCCTTCCTGCTATTCTAAAGGAAAATGAAGGGAAGGCTACACACATGAACACAATCCTTAAAAAAAAAAAAAAGCCAAATGCAACCACAGGGTCAGAGTCTTCCACCTATTATTTTAACCTGGCCCGCATCTCACCTCCCTCAATGAATGTGAATTACCATCACACAAAAAAGACGGCTGATTATAAAAACATCCTCATCCTTCAAGCGCGGCCTGTTTACTGGAGAGGTAGTTCTATATTTGTACTTATATACATTAACACTTCCTATACATTCTTTTCCCAGGGCTTTGATATGTTCACAAATAGTAAATGATCCTAGGGGGTCAGCGAGTGCCACACTGGCCCTTGTTTCCCCATTGTGTCATTGTAAAGACAGACTAATTGAAAATGGCCTTTTTGTTTGTGTTTAATAAGTAAATGGGAATTTCAGAGAGGGACTGCACAAATGATTCCTGCTCTCCTTTCATATTGGGAGTGCATGCAATGGCTACATTTAGTTCCATTTAGTTACAGCTAACTAACTTAAGTCTACAGAAGACAACGTGCTAGAGAATGCTTTGTATCAGTTTTTAAGATGAAGTGAGTACTTTAATAGAATCAAACTGAATTAAAATGTACATGGCTTACTACAATTAGATGGCAGGTATTTAAGTACAGTAATATCTAAAAGTATGTAATTTAAACCAGACAAAATTTAAACATCTGTTAACTACAATTTATGTGCATTCGAAGTATGAACCATAGTAACAGTAATGGCAGGAGACAAACATAAAGGCACACCCATAAGATTATATTAATGCACTCTGCACTTTATTTAAGCTTGTGCAGTTTTCTCCAAAATGTTTGATCAGCTATACACAGACACTGAGGATAATCTATGCTGTATATTGTGCTATATAGTGATGGAGAACCTCACTGTGCTGTGGTGTGGTCAGTTAACGTGATGTTAATATGAGGTGCCAATTGGGGATGTGTTCAAAATGACCCAATAATCCATTGCAGATTACAATGGATGTCAAAAAGTCAAAATAGTAATTACTAGAGCAATATTAGAGAAATACATTGGCACTGTTAAATTTACAGAGTGGATAGGAAAAATATATAGACTGCAGTTCTTTTTGCTTTACATTTTAACTTCTCTAAAGGTTGCCTTATATATGGTGTACCCTATATACTGTATATGGTGTATGTACCGTGTTCATCAGCACCCTCCAGTGCTTTGAGGGTACTCTTGGTTTTCTCCAAGTCGTTTTGGATGGTATTACGCTGGGCTTTTAGCTTGCTGTTCTGCCATTGCAGCTCATCGGTTTTCCTTCTGTGTTCTTCTCTTAAAACCTCTTGCTCTTCTAATAGAGAGAACCAACACAATGCCAGTCATTACTATACAAACTGATACTAACATATGTATGTTTGGTAACTCCTTGTGGGTGTATGCATGCATGTCCAGACCTTTCAAAAAATGTCATAGTGACATTATACAGAATTTGCAATAGATACCATTGAAATAAATACTGTACTAGTCATCATTAGTGGGGTTCATGGTCATTTTGTGGGGGTCCACTAAATTCCAGTTGTCAATCTGTCCCTTGGTTTGACTATACTGTTGTGCGCATAATAAGCTTAATCATATTATTACAATATTGAGTAAATAAGTTTCGATTTGAAGTTGTGTATGAATAACAGGGCCTGCACCATACAGAGAGCCCCAAAATTACTAGCTATGGCCCTTCATACAGCCATCTTTTCCTTGAAGAGGCTTGCCAAGCTGGAGCTGGTTCCTTAATGGCAGGAAACTGTGGTTGTTATTCTGTGTTTAGAAAACCACAATTAGTAGGAACCTACAAGTAGGAAGTGTGACCACAGGCAAGACTCTGTGGCTTAGATGCTGAAATCTATAGGCTGGGGCCAGTTTCAGGCTAGTGTATCAGGGCATCCAGTCTCAGGGGGCTGTCCAGGTCTGCTAGAGAGCACAAATGAGCTGGTTTTGAGTTTTGAGCTGGCAAAGAAGTGTGATTCTGAGACTTCTGGATGCAGACACCACTCTTCTGTACATATGTATCTCAACAATGTGTCTGTAATACCACTGTAGAGGAGTTACTCTCACTGAGGCCACCCGAGAACATCCTGTGTGAGAGGAGAAACCATTTCCTTTCTCCAGGACTCCTGCTGTTAAGAATGCCCTGCATCTAAACCTGCTCCTTGTGGTCACCTGAGACAGGCTCCAGGTGACAAGGTCAAACCAAAGGCAGAAAACACACTTATGAAATGCTAATAGTCAACAAGCTTAGGGGGAAATCCTAGAATACCCCCAAGAAATGAATACCACACATAGTACTCAACCAAATCACACATTTGGGTGATGAGCTGAGTAGCATTCTTTATTAATATAGCCTTATATTGATTAACCAGGTAACCTGCTCTTCACAGTTTTATGGAGCAATTATTTTTTGCTTACTGTGAGCCAGGGCACTGTATCATGGCTGTCGGGCTGATGACAGAGACTGTGTAATGCATGGCCTGATTCTTTGTAGGGGCTCATAGTAGCTGACACATTAAATAGGGGGTATTTTGTGAGTCAGGAAGACTATAGAGACTATAGAGACTATAACCCAGATATGTGGATTAGAAGAAATCCAGCTTAACATTATATAGCGCATGGTATGTTAAGAGAAAATACCACTCGGAAACACTAGCCAAAAATCCTGCTAGTTGCTAGATGGCAGAGGATTTTGAATATTCAGAGGAGAAGCAAGCCAGTAGGGAAGAGCTGCAAGGAGGCTATGGAGGAAAGGTCAGCTGTAGCTCAAACATTCTCAAAAACCTGATAATCGAATAGGTCCATAAAGTTTACCTGTAATTATCTATGTACACATGCACAACGTAGAAAGAAAAAGATGGCTGTGTGACAACAGTATCTACTGAAAATACTGTGCCATATGCCACTAAGTGGCTGTGTTGCAACATCTCAGTATGCATCCACATGTGCACAGGAAGTATCCAGATGTTTCGCACTGCCCATTATGATGTAGAAATGAAACAGAAAGGGCATTTGAAATGTCTAGGGTCTCTGAAACTCACCACATTATCAGTTTGGAAGAAAATGTCAGTTTAAATATGCAAATGTATTTTTCAAACTACTACATCTGGAACAGTCAGACTAGTAGTTTTCTTTACCTTTGAACTGGTCTAGCTCCTTGCGCTGACTCTCCAGCTCAGCAGTCATCTGCTGTTTCTCCAGAGTTAGCTGGTGGATGTTGCTGGCTCTCTCTGACAGAGCTGCCCACCGCTGGGTCTTCTCCTGCTCCACAGCACTCAGCCTCAGTTCTGCCTCCAGAAGGGCAGCCTGTTCACACAGACAAGTACACATTATAACATATGCATAGACCAGAGTTTTGAATGCTACCTATTAGCATTTGCAATTCTAGGTTAGTGTCAACAAGTTGTGTGTTCAAACCCTGGCCAGTTCCCTTTCATAACACCTCCAAGGGCAAAGAAGGTTGAACATCAAACAATATTCAGTATTGAAATTAATTCCCTTCATAAAGTTAACTAACAAATTTAATTAGTTCTGGATAATATGACAATAATATGAATTTCATGTATTATGTAACAATATTAATACTGTGGTTCCTTACTTTACAATACACTGACCATCTCGCAATAAGAAGCAGCAGATTCATGCAATTGTGATTAAGTGATTAATTCAGACTACATATTCATAACCAACTCTAAATATAACCCATATACTGCAAGCCAGTGAGATGGTGATTAATAAAGACAAGAATGCAGTTTCTATTGGCAGAGAACATCCTTGGTCTGATCCCTGGCCTACTGCCCCCTTGGCCTTCTCCCCGTGTCTGCAATGGTCTCCTCCATGTTCCTTGTTTTTTTCTGCCCAACACAAACACACGCACAAAAAAGAAGAAAAAAAAAGAAAAGAATAAACGCCTCCAACCACCCCACCTCTACTCCTCTGGAAAAAAAAATGCCGGTGGGTGGATTGCCTTCTCTAATTTGCCAATAGGTGTGAATGTTTGTTCACATTGTGAACAAATCTGTAGATCTTGAAAATGTAATTAAAGTTAAAAGAAACATTATTTTAACTTTGCATCCTTCGCAGATTTACCCTGAGCTGCTGGTTGTCCAGCCGGAGCGCTTCATGTTGCTTGGCCAAGCTCTTCCTCTCCTGCTCCAGGGCCACCAGAGAACTCATAAGCAACTCACCACTTTTTTTTCCATCTTCCAGTCTGAGCTTCAACAGCTCCACCTCAGTTTTTAGTGCCTGCACCTGTGTGTGCGCCTCCTCCAGCTGAGCCCGGCCCTGTTGAACTTCTGGCTGCTTCAGTGGCAGCTCTGCATTCCGTTCATCCGGAAGAGACCGAAGCCTCCTGGCCTCCCTGCTGCCCTGCCCCTGCATTACATACATCATTCCACATGGCATTTCATACAAATCATTTAACAATTTGTGTGAAAGAGCATGTTGTTTGGCCAAAAGCTGCACTGAACTAGTGTGACTGCACTGTCTGTCTTAAGTGGTTCCAGATGATAAGCTTTTAAGGCATTTATAATAATTTCTACTTTATATGTTTTGTAATGCCAACAGAAGAAAATGACAAAAGCAATAACTGAGAATGAGATTTAGATCAAATGAATCAAATATAAGAAATACTAGCTGTTTCCTGGTTTCTCACATGCAAACACTGGGTGTTTTTGCTGGCCTGCTTGAGCTGCTGTATCCCACCATGATACGGCTCTAGCTCTTCCTCTATTCCTTGCAACTCTGTACCTGATAACTTAAATATAAAAAAGTACAGTCAAATGGTGTACGTATATGCATTACACTAAATCAGGATACAAGTCTTCAGATGTTCAGACTAAGATAATGTAGTTACAGACTAAGGTCATTTACATTCACAGCATTTTTTTCTACAAACCTGAATGTCCTCATGTCTCTGGCACTGCTCTCTAGGAGATCGGACAAGATTTTCAATCTGCTGGACTCTGAGACTGCGCTGCTCCAGTTTTTGCCTCTGCTGCCGCTCTTGGCACAGCTCCTCTGCAGTCTGTCGGAGCTCTGTCTGGGATGGAGTGGTAGAGTTGTTGTCATACAAACAATTGTACCACAAAATTCTGTAAATTGTGCTGTGATCAAACTCTCATCAACTCCTTTATCAGTTGTCACAGGCAGAATAAGTAAAGATTAGTAAGTCATATCATAAAAATCCTATGGGGGGGCATTATGCACCTTGTGGATTTGGAGTAAGAAGGATTGTCGTTGTGTTTAATATAAAAATTGTCAAACTGATGAAGTGTGTTTCTGAGAAAGCTCAGATGTCCATGAAACCCTCTCTAAAATGTATGTCTGACTTTGTGAAGTGTAATGTGCATTAATGTTAACCGTGTATTACTGTAAGTCTGCACAGCTGGGTGTCCTGATCCACAGCTTGCTGGAGTAAAAGGTCTCTCTCTCTTTGGACCTGCTCTGCCAGGGATTTTGCATGAGCCAGCGCCTCCTCTAGAACACTGACCTATTTGAGGATCAACAGGTTTACTCCCTTTCCAAGAAATCAGAATAATTTGCAGCCTCCGCAAGCATGTTTTTTGAGTAAACAGAAAATGCTGAGAAAAACAGCATGTGATTGTCATATTACTTGCTCCAACAGAGCTTCATTCATTCATTCATCTGAAATCTTGTGGAGTAGTAATTTTTTGAGCTTGTTTTTGCCTTACTTTAGCCGTGTAGCTCTTCTGTTTCTCCAGCAGGTCTGAGCGCAGTAGAGAGAGAGCAGACTCCATATTACTCATCTCTGATTGGTGCTGTGTGGTTTGGCCCTGGAGCTGTTGTCTTGCATGAACACAAAACAGAGATCAGTTGAAACTATAAACTAGTTATTTATAGAAAGATTCTGGGTTAAAAGACTCTGGGTCTGCATCGTATTTAAAAGTGGTTCAAGATGTTTTGACCAGATTTCTTCTGGAATAAACCAAGAGCCATTCCTGCTTTTTAAGGTTAGCCGTTTCATATTCTATTGATTGCACGGACACTTTAGACACAGCAAAATTCTTAAAGCATTAGGTCTATATTGTGATATGTGAGCACCACTCTTACTGTAATATATCTAACTGGTGTTGCAGGCCATCTGTGGTAGTCTGAGAGTTTTTCAGTTTCTCAGTCAACATCGCCACCTTCTGCTCATGACTGGTAATGAGTTTCTCCATTCTTGCTCCAAAAACAATAACAAAGGTCAAATATAAATTTATAGCCAATCTTCCACAACGGTACAGGTAAAAAATACATAATGTGTCACTGTATTAATGATCAAGTAATAAATTTGGTCTTATACTCTAGTTAAATGGAGCCATACCTTTCCTTATAATCCTGTAGAAGACACTCTTTTTTTTCTTGACCCTCTTCCTGCAGGTCTTTCAGTTGTCTCTGCACCTGTTGAAAACAAATATAAACAATTCCTAAGTGGTTCATCTCATTATGTTGGCACCATTTAAGTTGGTTAAACACTAATTAATGGTGGCACAGATTTTCTAGTTTGTCTCCTTACATTCCATCAGTTTTCAATAAAATATAAGTGCTGCTACTGCTGTTCTTAGTTTTTGAATCAAAGCAATAACGTGGACCAGGAACAATAAACTAATCAGGACAAGGAGTCATGTCTTCCTGTTTGTCAGAAGTCATGTTTAAAAAGCTCCCTCTTTTGCCAAAGCATTTATGTATCCTAGCCAAAGCAACATGTGTTTTAGTTGCCTGGATTCAGAGGCAACACTGTGAAGAGAAGCCTCCCTTAAATATTTAGATTCAGACCAGTTAGCTTCACATGACTCAAAAACTGACTGACTACAGTAACATCTCTGACTGCTCCTTCATCACTCATTTTCAGGAAGCATTTCACCATGGTTTAGTAAGTGTAGTAAATACACCTGCAAAGAATTATCCAGATAGTACAAGGAAACCTGAGAAACCAGAGGAAATCCAAAAATAAATAAGATAGTGACAAACCATTTGCAGTTTTTCCTGGAGGCCATGGTTGTCATTCTCCAGGTCTAGTAGTGCTTTCTCCACTGCAGGTCCCAGATGAAGCTGGCTAGGGTTGAAGGCTCCGTCATAGCAAAAACACCTACTTTTTCCACTTCGCTTCTCATAATCTGAAAGCCTGATAAAGATGTCCTGCAACATTTGTGTCATCATCTCTGATCTCCTGTTTAAGGTCTTCAATTTGTCATCAGCTTCCATCAGTTTCTGGCCTTCTGCCTGCTTTAGCAAGTGCAGCTCCAGCTGAGATGCCTGCAGCTGCTCCAATAGCTTTGCATTTTTCTCAGATTCGTTTAGTCTGTGAAAAGATATTAAGACATACAGTTTATACCAGGGAAGAGTTAAATTTTCTGACATTTTAAATGACACATTTTAGTCTTCAGTCTCTTACCTTAAGTTTGCCAAGAGATCTTTCTCACTTTGGCTTTCTTGCAGTTTGTTTTCTAATTTGATTACAGACTGATGAAAATTAAACTTCTGCAGTTCATGTAGCTCATACGTCTGAAAGGCATCATCGCTGGATTACATACACATATCCATGTGTACACATGAATAATATGAAGAGACCTATGGTCTGCGTCCAACATTGTTTCGCACTACTTTAACACCTATTTACCATAAAATGTTCATGCTGTGATTTACAAAAATAATAATAAAAGAATTCTGCATGGCTAATCGATCTGGATTCTAACCTCTCTTAGCTGCTTTTGGAGCTCTGAGACTTGCTGTGAATAATCCTCTAGTGCAAGTTCAAGAACATCTCTGCCTTGGAAATTTAGACAACCTGCACCATTCACATCCACATCAGAGTTTATTGGAGAGATGTAGGAATCTGGGCTGTTAACTCCAAAATCCTGAGATCCCTCAGCTTCATGACCTTCAGAGTTCACATGCATTACTGCAAACGTAAATCTAAGTACTGTATCACAAAATGAAAGACTGACATAATACGTATTCTCAGTATTCTCAGAAATATCCTCACGTGTAGAAATAGGATTTCCTGACATGTCTGTGCTGCTGAATGCACGACCCATGTTTTCCAAAGTGAGTTTCGTGGCTTGTTCAACTTCTTCCTGAAGCTTCAGAGTCTCTTTGGTTCTTCTCTCCAGCTCCTCACTATAATGTTCAGGATGATAATTGTTATATGTTGTGTTATAATGACCAGTAGAGGTCTCTGTTCTTGTATACAAGATACAACATTAATCATGCTGTTGGTGACTTTGTTTAGGATGTTAAAACAATTCAAAACGCTGTTACATCAAAAATAATTATATTTACATGCAAGAAATGGTTCTGCAAGCTTGAAATGGCTTACAAATAATAACCACTCAACCTTAATAGCAGTATTTTATACCTTAGCATTGCCAGACTGATGCTGTGTTTCGCTTCCATTCTGTCTTCACAACAACCTACCAAGTTAACATTAATATTCAAATAGTATTAATGGTTTTATTTCAAGGATTTAAATACATAAATGAGGTAAATTAACTCCATTAGCAAAGCAGGTTTATGGCGAAAGTTCTCCAGTGTAAACACATTCCAGTTTACTTCAAGGTGCAACAGCGCGAGCGTTTTCTTTAGTTGAATGACATGTTGCACTTTATTCTTCACTTAATTTCGCTAAATGAAATATCTCATGAACTGAAAACGCTATTAAAATCATCTAGGTCCTCAGTTTGTTTGGTGCTAGACAGCCTGCCTACCACGTACCTACCGTAGCTAACGTAGTTAGCTCACACTTTAGCAAAGGAAGCCGTTGCCATCACCAAGGCAACGAACGGCCAATATAATGCGCTTAAAAGAAGGCGGATCCTAAATGGCATGCTAACAGTCAAGTCGTGCACTATATAGGGTGTAGAAGACATTATATCGTACCCTAATGAGTGCACGTATCTAGTCACTAGAGAGTCATTTGGAATCACTCGCGAAAGTAACTGACAGATTCACATTCAAAATGTAGTTAGTACCTATATGCACAATTCACAATCCAGCAGCTGGATGGATAGATAGATAGATAGATAGATAGATAGATAGATAGATAGATAGATAGATAGATAGATAGATAGATAATATGATAAATATATCATACATACATAATAATAATATATGATAAATAAATAAATAGATAGATAAATAAATAAAAAAATTTTAAATAAATAATTAAAATAAAAAATAAAATAATATGTAGGCTGGTTGTGATCTTTTATGCATACTCCTTAATACTGACTGCCCAATCCATCAATAATTAATTAAGTAATTAACAGATCGCTATATAAGAAACATGAGCACTGTATGAGAAATGAGTCACCTGCAGAAGAAGAAGAAGAAAAAGAAGAAGAAGAAGAAGGAGGAGGAGGAGGAGGAACTGATTATAAGTCTGGCCTTTAACTGTTTTTTACTTTTCAGCGAGTCCTTGGTGAAATTACTGGTATGTTTTGGTTCATTGTCATGTTGCAAGGTCTAGTTTAATTTTTTGACAGATGGCTTCACATGTTCCTCAAGCACCTTCTGATACAATGCAGAATTCATAGTAGACTCTTTGATGGTGAGCTGACCAGGTCCTGCTGCAGCAAATCATCCCCAAACCATAACAGTTTCTCCTTTAGTTGGTATAAGGTTCTTTTGCTGAAATGCTGAATTTGGTTTACACCAAACATGCCATCTGTTATGGTCTCCAAATAATTCAATTATAGACTCGTCTGTCTAAAGTGCATTATTCCAGAAGTCTTGGCCTTTGTTGCTATGTTCTTTGGCAAACTTCAGACTCGCCCTCATGTTTTTCCTAGACAGTAAATGTTTACTCCTTGCACAGCTTTCATAATTAAAGTTGTGCACTCTTTTTCAGATTGTAGATTCATGCACCTTGATGTCAAATGTATGATGATGATGATGATGATGATGATGATATTTTGGGGTTTTTAGAGACTTCTTTAAGCATCTTGTGGTCTGCTCTTGGCAGGATACACCCTGGACGGAGTGCCAACCCATCGCAGGGGACACACACACGTTTTAATTGTTCTCCACTTGCAAATTATTTTCATACAGTGGAATGGCTGATATCTTTTTATATATCTCTTACCAGACTCATAAGCATCAACAATCTTCTTTCTGAAAGCCTCAGAGAGCCCTTTGGATCTCACCATGGTGATACCTCTCACTTCAACAATTAAGAGCAAACCTAACTAAATATCTCATGTTTAAATAAGACAAGCCTTCTTCAAAATGCTCTGTAACAATATTCTATTAATTTGCACCTGATGTGATCCACCTGTAGGTAAGTTTATCTATTTTAAGTACAAAAATAAATGTGGTGGTGTTCTTACTTTTTCTCACAATAAATTGTATTTTTCTAAAATTAAATTTTACAATTAATAAAAAAATGATTTGGTTTTATTCGTTTCATTTGTCCAATATTGTTAAAATGAAGATCAAATTCTCATATGTTTAATTAAAAAAAAAATCACACACAGGCTTTCGTGTGTCCTCATGTTTTTCACAAGTCTGTATAGCTAATATTGACTACTGTATGTTAAGTCAGATTTACAAGACTCGGATTTGAAAATTGGATTTGATCTAAAATCGCTCATAAAATGGCTGATTCATCTGCCACATTTGTTGAAATTGTTGATCCTTCATCTGTCTCTTTCTCTCAAACTGATAATTTAATTTAATTATGGTGGAAATGGAGACAAATAGACCTGATTTATATCAACAGTTTATGATTAAGAGATGACTATTGGGTTTCACTAAGGTGTCCCTGAAGGTCTACAGCGAGCAGCATATGTCATGTGTTTCTGGCCAAAACATGCAAAACCTGAGCCAAAAGACACCTGTGCAGAGAAGAGATTCAGAATTTTGAAAAGCTGCATAGTCATAAGGGTAAGACCATGAATCTAGAGGGGGCAGTCATGGCCTAATGGTTAGAGAGTCTGACTCGTAACCCAAAGGTTGTGGGTTCGAGTCTTGGGCCGGCCACGACTGAGGTGCCCTTGAGCAAGGCACCGAATCCCTAACTGCTCCCCAGGCGCCGCAGCATAAATGGCTGCCCACTGCTCCGGGTGTGTGTTCACGGTGTGTGTGTGTTCACTGCTGTGTGTGTGCACTTTGGATGGGTTAAATGCAGAGAACGAATTCTGAGTATGGGACACCATACTTAGCCGTATGTCACTTCACTTCACTTCACTTCACTCTGAACCAACTACTGAATCATCCAGTGCTGGAACCAGAGTTATCAAGGTTCTATTGTGGCTCATTGGTGCACGATGCAGCCTACGAGCTGAAAAGAGCTGAAAAGCTCTCTACAGAACAACAGAGTCTTTTCTCTTATAGAACAATGAAAGGTTGTATAGTCATAGAGACATATATGGAACCGGGCAGGAATCAAGCGCGTCTCCCCTGGAGTTCTTATCAGTCAATCAAAAAAGAGGCTACACAATAGCCAATCAGAAAATAGCACTATTGTATCTGGGTAAGATTTAACGCAACAACCAATGAAAAAAAAGCATATCTTGGAATTGTTCAGCATCATCCTCGTTCACCCACAGAGAAAACCACTGGAGCTGCGAGCATCACTTTGAGCACAGAGTAAGTCATGATCTCCTGTTGTAATGTTACAACGAATTCACAACTTGTTTGACACAAACTATGACATTTTGACTGCTGTTAGAGAAGTTTCCCAGATAATCAGCATGAGTTTTTCATGAGTGTCTGTAACTTAGCCAACAGGTTTACAGCCTGTTCACTGACAACACCTGCTCAGAACAAGTAGTTTAGGCCAGTGGTTCTCAAACTGAGGGCCCTGTGATGGTGCCGGGGCCCTGGCTTACTGACAACACCTGCTCAGAACAAGCAGCCTTAAAATGACCCTAAAAATGGCTGAAAAAGCCAACATTACAAATGATAAAGGAGTCCAAAAAGGGGGGGGAGGGGTCGGGGGGGTTAGAGATGTCACTCTTGCCTGTCTTCAAAACTTGAGAGAGCCCTGTTTTGCATATATTGCAAATTAGCTCAAAATAAAAAACAGGTTCCTGCTCTTTCTGTACTTGGATCCCTAAATAAAGATCTAAAAGTAATACAAAAAAAACACTGGTTTTGAAATGATTTAAAAAAAAAAACTAACAAAAAGGTGGGAAAGTAGAAGATGAATGCAGGATCAAACACAAAGTTAAGTCAAATTAAATTAAACTCAACTGACTTGCAAATTGCAGTGTTTCCCGCTTAGTTTAACGCTCATCCTACTTCAATTCTAATATAAAAAAAACAACAGATTTTAACATGGAAACATTTTCCCCAAAAGGTAAACCAGAAACACTGTACATCACCTGAAACACTGTACACCATGTTAAACACTGTACATCACCTGAAACACTGTACACCATGTTAAACACTGTACATCACCTGAAACACTGTAAACCATGTTAAACACTGTACATCACCTGAAACACTGTAAACCATGTTAAACACTGTACGTCGTGTTAAACACTGTACATCATGTTAAACACTGTACATCACCTGAAACACTGTACACCATGTTAAACACTGTACATCACCTGAAACACTGTACACCATGTTAAACACTGTACATCACCTGAAACACTGTAAACCATGTTAAACACTGTACATCACCTGAAACACTGTACACCATGTTAAACACTGTACATCACCTGAAACACTGTACACCATGTTAAACACTGTACATCACCTGAAACACTGTACACCATGTTAAACACTGTACATCACCTGAAACACTGTACACCATGTTAAACACTGTACATCACCTGAAACACTGTACACCATGTTAAACACTGTACATCACCTGAAACACTGTAAACCATGTTAAACACTGTACGTCGTGTTAAACACTGTACATCATGTTAAACACTGTACATCACCTGAAACACTGTAAACCATGTTAAACACTGTACATCACCTGAAACACTGTACACCATGTTAAACACTGTACATCACCTGAAACACTGTACACCATGTTAAACACTGTACATCACCTGAAACACTGGAAACCATGTTTAACACTGTACATCGTGTTAAACACTGTACATCATGTTAAACACTGTACATCATGTTAAACACTGTAAACCATGTTAAACACTGTACATAACCATGTTAAACACTGTAAACAATGTTAAACACTGTACATCGTGTTAAACACTGTACACCATGTTAAACACTGTACATCACTTGAAACACTGTACATCATGTTAAACACTGTACATCGCTTGAAACACTGTAAACGATGTTAAACACTGTACATCATGTTAAACACTGTACATAACCATATTAAACACTGTACATCATGTTAAACACTGTACATCATGTTAAACACTGTACATCGCTTGAAACACTGTAAACGATGTTAAACACTGTACATCATGTTAAACACTGTACATCATGTTAAACACTGTACATAACCATATTAAACACTGTACATCATGTTAAACACTGTACATAACCATGTTAAACACTGTACATCACTTGAAACACTGTACACCATGTTAAACACTGTACATCACTTGAAACACTGTACACCATGTTTAACACTGTACATCGTGTTAAACACTGTACATCATGTTAAACACTGTACATCATGTTAAACACTGTAAACCATGTTAAACACTGTACCCTAGAGGTAAACAATGTTAAAGTGTAAACAATTAACAATTAATGTGTAAAGTGTAAACAATGTTAAACACTGTACATCGTGTTAAACACTGTACACCATGTTAAACACTGTACATCACTTGAAACACTGTACATCATGTTAAACACTGTACATCGCTTGAAACACTGTAAACGATGTTAAACACTGTACATCATGTTAAACACTGTACATCATGTTAAACACTGTACATCATGTTAAACACTGTACATAACCATGTTAAACACTGTACATCACTTGAAACACTGTACACCATGTTAAACACTGTACATCACTTGAAACACTGTACACCATGTTAAACACTGTACACCATGTTAAACACTGTACATCACTTGAAACACTGTACACCATGTTAAACACTGTACATCACTTGAAACTCTGTACACCATGTCAAACTCTGTACACCATGTCAAACACTGTACACCATGTTAAACACTGTACATAACCATGTTAAACACTGTACATCATGTTAAACACTGTACATCATGTTAAACACTGTACATCACTTGAAACACTGTACACCAAGTTAAACACTGTACATCATGTTAAACACTGTACATCATGTTAAACACTGTACACCAAGTTAAACACTGTACATCACTTGAAACACTGTACATCATGTTAAAGACTGTACATCATGTTAAACACTGTACATCACTTGAAACACTGTACACCAAGTTAAACACTGTACATCACTTGAAACACTGTACATCATGTTAAAGACTGTACATCACTTGAAACACTGTACACCATGTTAAACACTGTACACCATGTTAAACACTGTACATAACCATGTTAAACACTGTACACCATGTTAAACACTGTACATCACTTGAAACACTGTACACCATGTTAAACACTGTACATCACTTGAAACACTGTACACCATGTTAAACACTGTACACCATGTTAAACACTGTACATTACTTGAAACACTGTACACCATGTTAAACACTGTACACCATGTTAAAAACCGTACATCATATTAAACATAGTCAGCTCTGTACAACATATTAAAATCTGTACGTCATGTTAAACACTTTACACCACTTTAAATATTTTGCATCTTGTTAAAGAAACGAAATGCCTGCACACAGTTTATCATTTTACAGTGATGGAGTGAGGCTTGGGCCATGTTCGCCCCCTCTCCTCTCCTCCCCTCTCCTCTCCTCCCCTCTCCTCTCCTCCCCTCTCATCTCCTCCCCTCCCCTGTCCTCTCCTCCTTTCTCCTCCCCTCCCCTGTCCTCTCCTCCTTTCTCCTCCCCTCCCCTGTCCTCTCCTCCCTGCTCCTCTCCTCTTATCTCCTTTCCTCCCCTCTCCTCCCCTCCCATGTCCTCCCCTCTCCTCTCCTCCCATGTCCTCCCCTCTCCTCCCCTCCTCTCCTCTTATCCTCTCCCCTCCCCTCCCATGTCCTCTCCTCTCCTCCCCTCCTATGTCCTCTCCTCTCCTCCCATGTGCTCCCCTCTCCTCCTCTCCTCTTATCCCCTCCCCTCCCCTGTCCTCTCCTCTCCTCCCATGTCCTCTCCTCTCCTCCCCTCCTATGTCCTCTCCTCTCCTCCCATGTGCTCCCCTCTCCTCCTCTCCTCTTATCCCCTCCCCTGTCCTCTCCTCTCCTCCCATGTCCTCCCCTCTCCTCCTATCCCCTCCCCTCCCCTCCCATGTCCTCTCCTCTCCTCCCCTCCCATGTCCTCTCCTCCGCCTTTCTTGTTCCTGTGCCCAAAAATGTGAAACGCAATCCGAGCACCAGGTCACAGCGAGTAGCTATTTTAAACTGTACAAACTCCGCTTAGCTCGAGAGGAATATGGAAGCAGGCGAAAGCGGACTCTTGGCTGGAATTAAAATAAAATGACGGAACATCACTCGTCGCTCCGCGTTTATTCAGCGTATACATTTAGCGTGTTTTTGTTGCTTGCGTTTTTCTCATGTCTCTCCCGGTAGTTTTGCCTGGATCGTGTTGTCGTTTAACCGGGACTTCTCTCACCCCTCAGTTCGCCGATCCGTCTCGAAGGAGCCGCTGTATGGCCACAGTTCCTTGGCGGATGCGGGGATCGGAGTCGCGGTTGGTGCCGCCGCTGCTGCCCGCGCGCCCGCTTCTCTCTCTCGGTCTGCTGCAGCTGGTGCTCGGCTGCTCCATGGTGGCTCTCTCGTTTGGAGCTCTTTCACTCAGCAACTCGCCTCCTGTCCGCAATTCCTGTCCGTTTTGGGCAGGATCATCAGTGAGTGCGCTCCAGGCCTATTTCTTTCTCAGTATGCAGTTACTTTTTATTCGACAGACAGCAGTGTGGTTTAAATGCTGTGTGTTCAGTGACTCATTAATGTGGTGTGTGTGTGTGGTGTAAAGTAAAGGTGAGTGCTGGTTTAGCTCCAGATCTAATCCAGGTCTAAAGCAGGTCGGTTACATGAGTGTAGAATAGAATTACTGAAATGTTTAAAAACAAATGAAATACGTGAACTAGTTGCCTCATGTGGTGCAAATAAAACGTGCTTTTCTGTTTCCTAGGGGTAGATTGGAGAATGGTCCCCAAAACACTGTAGGTAGATATGGAGGGCTGGTTAATAAATAAATAAATGTCTCCCACCATTTGTCACATCAAAAACATCCACTGATCACAACACTAACAATGTTCATATATACCTATCTAGACCCCAATAAACAAAGGACACCTACTATGGTAATGTCTCCTTAAGGTACTACATGTAACTCATGTGGAAACACTGGCCACTTAATCACAAACGCAAGGTTTATACTGTATAACCCTCTCAGTGAAGGAACCATTTAAAATATAAACTTAAAAAACGATTATCCAGATATTCACATTGTTTAGGTGTTCCACAAAGTAAAATTATTTTGATTATATATATATATATATATATATATATATATATATATATATATATATATATATATATATATATATATTATTATTATATTATATTAAATATATAATTTATATAATATAATATATATATTTATATTATATAATATATAAATATATATATATATATAATAAATATATATATATTTATTATTATATATATATATTATAATAATATATAATAATTATATTATTATTGAAAATTATAATAAATTGAGAAATGCTACTTTGGCAGATACACACTTGAGTGAAAATCAGAAACAGGAAGTGTTAGTCAATGCTCAAAAAAAACAAATAAATAAATAAATAAATAAATAAATAAATAAATAACAAGACATTTGGATGGAATCCCGGCCTAGTATGTAAAAGCTAGGAGAATGTTTGTGTCCAACAGCCCTTCCTAGCATTAGCCCACTGAGACACAGATTAATACAATATAAATGAACGTGAGACATGGTGTAGTTAATCTGTCTGTGTGCTTAATATGGCTGAATGTGCTGATTTTGATCTCCACAGGTTATCCTGTCGGGGATTATCGGCCTCACCACATGGAAGCGACCCATGCTCCTGTTGGTAGGTTACTAGAGATCCTACTTTATTAATTTTTTGGTTTCACAGGAGGATATCAAGCAGTGTAATCCTCATTATAGAATTAGACATTCACTGGTCTTTCACACTGTGTGTTTTAAGTACGTTTATGATCTTAAATAAAGTATGAACTTTATAAAGTGAACGGTTTATGTGCTTCTGCGGTTTTACAGAAAAAAAAAAACACTGCTTTCAAACACTGCCAGCTAACAAAAGATAACATCAATTAAACCAGTTCTTCCATATAAAATTGGTTATTTGTGCAATATTCTGTGTTTCTATATATTATATGTAAACACCGGAAAATAACATGAATAAAATACTCTGAAACGGATGAAACATATTTTCTGAACAAATGAAGGGTAATGTACTGAACACTGATCTGTTCCATCATGCACAACAGGAAGTGATAACAGACAAAACCCAATTTGCTCTCAGCGATGCTTCGTTTTGTTGTCTGTAAACGAAGCTATATATTAATATTGTATATAAATGAGTTATATATTAATATTAATAAGACCAGTGCTGATTAAGTTACCAATCCAATATCAGCCTTGTACTTCCTCTTAAATTATGTGTATTATTTAAATTAATCTTAAAGATTTGTTTTATTTATATAATTTTAAGTAGATTTGAGACTTTGGGTGCGTCACTATGCCATAGATTTATTTTGTAACTTTTAAGAATGTTCTCATAATGAAGAATCAGTGATAGAAAATCCTAATTAATGTCACTTACATGACTAATGCTCTTTAATTTAGACATGTTGTATAAATTGTCTCTTCATGTCTCTTTGTTAAGGATTAACGTTTGTTTCAGATTGTGTGTGTATTGGTATCTTTCCAACATGTAATCCGGGTTAATTTCATGTTTAAACACAAGATTTAACATTTGAGAATGGTCAGTATTTTGAAATCTTTTGAGCTGGAGCCTCTCAGCTTTACCATAAAGGGTTTTATAACGTTATTAATGACAAGTAGCCTGAATACATCCTGTAATGCTTTGAGTGAAGATGGGACATGTAATAATGTACTAATAGTTTGCTTATAACACTTATAATATACTAGTTGTTATTGATAGTTTGAATATAATTTGCTTATTTCTTAAATAAACAGTGAAGTATGTGGACAGTGAAATATGCTGCTGCAAATGAGATGTACATCTTCAGTATGTATTATGATATAATATTTTCTTTATTATGGCAATGTACAAATGTCAGAAGCTGCTGCCACAAAAACATTTATTTCCTTACATTTTATTACCATAACCAGGGTCAGGTCAGCCAAAAGTTACTAATTTGTAAATGTGAAGCTAAGAAAACCATGAAATAGGGCACTATATTTGGACAAGGGAACAAGATAATTTTGAAAATCATGTACCAAGGTTCAGATTTGTTTACAGAAGTATCTGCAGAATTAAAGAAAATGTAAGAGTCAGGTGCAGTATAAGAAATAAGAGATAGACTGGTAGATAAATACATGCCTAGATTAATACATGTCTTAAAGCAGGAAGGCATGAACAAATGAACACTATTTAGAGGGCTACTATTAGAAAGTTATCGTTGCTTTGCCATGTGAATGCAATAAACTGTAATATTGTAATGAACTCGGGACAGAGCGGACCCAAATGCAGGATAGCAAAAATAAACAGGGTTTAATAACAGAAAACACGAAACATGACGCGGACCAGAGACAGGACAAAACCACAGTAGATGCCGCGCTGCACAAGGCAACGCGGCACAGTTAAATAGACAAGGTAATTACAATGGGAACAGGTGTGTGGAAGCGGGCAGGAAGAGACAAGGGGCGGCGCAGACACGTGACGAAGAACATAACAAATGCACGTGGCCAGAGTCCGGGCAGAGTCCTAACAAATATATCATTATAATGCATATTTTGCTCAAATAACTGAACATGCCATTTTTACACAACACATTCTTACATATTACTGTAGGTGTAAAATGGAGTATTTGGGGGTATACCATAGTGAGGAGGATAAGTTAGTCTTTTTAATATTTTGTAATATTTAATAACACTGAAATGTTTGCTGTAGTGTTTCCTTGTTTATATGACCGAGAGAAACATTTCAAAAACTATATGTTGTAGAAGTTCAACATCTCATCAGATTTAGACAGGTAGGCTAAATCAGATATTGTGTCAAATACGATATAAGCAGGAAGAGTTTTCCTGCCTGAAAGATTTGCCTAATCGAATTTTTTTGAATCTAATTACAATTTGTGGACATGTGGCAAGGTTTGTCCAGTTAGATCAGATTTCCTGTGCTTCGACCTCAGAAACGACAGCAACATGGTCAAACGTGAGGGAAGTCACATCTGAGTTGTTACTATAACAACCAATGTGGATAAACAAATATATTTATGGTTTGATCAAATGAGTTAGATTTGGACATTTGTTAGATAGACTTGCCTTTATGTGTAAACAAAAGCATAATATTAGTGGTATTTATTATTGATATATATGTCTCGCACACCCCACCCTTCTCTCTCTCTCTCTCTCTCTCTCTCTCTCTCTCTCTCTCTCTCTCTCTCTGTGTGTGTGTTAGGTTAATCTGTTCGTGTTGCTGTCCATGGTGTGTATCCTGCTGAACCTGGCAGGCTTTATCCTCTGCTGTCAGGGGGCTCAGCTGGTGTCCAGCACCATCCACTGTCAGCCGGTAAGAGCTGAGACCTTTAGTGATGCTCTAATGCAGCAGCAAATCTTAATCACAACCATTGAGCCACCCTTTTTATCTGATTAGATGTACAAAATAAAAATACAGCTAAATAAGTGACAAGTTTGAACAAAAGCAGCTTTAACCTTAGTGAGGGTTAAAATCATTATGGCTTAATATTACAGAATAATAATAAAAAAAATAATAATAATAATTTCAAAAAATCATAAGTTAAAAAATATGCTAGTTTGGGTAATACATTCCTTCTATACATTTCTTCTGAGATTCAAATGGGTCAGAGCAAATGAAGTAGAATAACAAAACCATAACAGAGTCCAAGCCCCAAATAGAGTGTGAATTTCTATCTGCTTCTTCCTGAAACTGAGCTTTTATAGCTTTGGGCTACTGCAATACCCCCTCCCTTCTCTCGAGTAAAGAAGACTCCTGGCCTTGCCATCTGCTTCTGAATCAGGTGCTCTGTGCACATGTGTTGGGTTTTGGACATTTTCAGTGCCTGAGGTCTGAATTTTAACTGGGTTGCTGTGTCCTTTTCAATGAGACTCTATTGTCCTCTGTTTAACACTCTCCCTTAGTTGGTGCTGTCTGCACTAGATGAACACCCCAAAGATCAGCTTTAGTCAGAGGTCTCTCTTTATCTACAATATCTCAATATTCAACCGATATACTAAACTCCCATAATGCATAATGCTCCCAAAAAGCTGCCAAAACAGACCCATCATGGCATGGACTCCACAAGACCTCTGAAGTTGTGTGTGGTATCCTGTACCGAGACATTAGCAGCAGACCCTTGTTGTGAGATGAGGCCTCGATGGTTTCAACTTAATTGTCCAGCACACTCAAACAGGTTGAGATCTGGGGAATATGGAGGCCAAGACAACACCTTGAACTCATGTCAAGTCATATTTGTCCCAAACCATTCCTGAACCATTTTTGCCACTACCATTATGGAATACTGTGGTTGCCATGAAGCATTTGGTCTATAACAAAGTTTAGGTAGGTGGGATGCCTCAAAATAACATCCACATGAACGCCAGGACTTAAGGTTTGCCAGCAGAACATTGCCCAGAACATCACACTGCGATGAACTGTGTGTTGTCACACCTTTTTTCATAGCCAGCTTTGAAAGCCAACTTTTTCAACAATTACCCAGTTGTCTAGCCTTCACAGGTTATGTCTGATTGGTGTATATATTTCAATATATTTCTTTTATGTTTATAAGGTTTAGTATGTACTCATGACATTGCATCAATATTTGATTTAAGTGTAAATCTTGTCAAACAGGCCTTTATGCTGTATTTATACCTACAGAAGAGTGACAAAGGAAAACATTTATTATACAACTATTAAACAGCACCAGAACAACTTGTCAACTTCTTCCGAAAGATTTCCCAAGGTTGTTCACTTGGGTTAAGATCCTGTTGCTGTGAAGGTCCTAAAGGATGAGTTAAGTCATTTTATCCTGGGCATAATGGACTGGCATCCCAGTCAAGTTACCCTCGCACCCAGTGATTCGAGGACAGCAGATGAATGAATAAATGTTGTTTATTCTGACAAAAATCTAATTCAATTATTACATTGAAAGATTTTAATAACATTGACAGGTTATACCCTGATTAGAAATGACACATTAATGATGTGTGTGTGAATGTCACATGTATTGCAGGATGGGAATAGTGGTATCTGTAACTGCTGTGCTGACAACCCCAGCAAGTGTCAAGATGAGGAGGTGATAAAGATTTATGCAGGAAACTCATGTGCATCGATGAGAGTGCTGCTGAAGGTCTGGGCTCAGTAATTAGTAAAGATATATTACTGTGCTGTTCCTCATTAGTAACAGTGTGTTACTGATATTTATAAATTTAATGTGTTATGTGATGTATATTCTTTATTCCAGAAAGTTCTGTTTGCGCTGTGTGCATTGAATGCGCTGACCACCGTAGTGTGTCTGATTGCAGCTGCACTCAGATACCTGCAGATCTTCTCCACAAGACGGCCCTGTATGGTAAGAGTCCATACAGCTAAATTAATGTTACCTTGTATGCATCAGGCATTTTGACTATTGTTCACATGCATTTGATAACTCGGGCCTCTTAAGAAAGTGCTGCCATCTATGACAATGTGTTTCCCTGCCAGGAAGAGCCACGAAACATTGCAGAGGAAGAAGAGCAGCCACATGTTCCTGATCCTGATGACTTTGTTCCACCCGCACCACCTCCTTCCTACTTTTCCACCTTCTACACATACACACCACGGCTGGCTCGCAGGTAACAGACCAGAAGGAACTCACTCCCTAATTTATCTTGAATGCTTTTAGGCCAAGTTGATTTGGATGAAGCTTTGAGGTCATAAAAAGGTTCCCAGATTTGGGCTCCTTAAATTACTGATTGTAATTAGCAGATAAAATGTATTATTATATGTTAAACAAAAATCACAGGTATATGATAAACACAGTATGTGCTCAGACGTCTGATAATATCCAATGAGATATGTGGCAATGTGAGGTTGTCAGGAAAAACCTGTTACTGTGACTGAATTCTGTGACTGAACACACAAATAACAAAATATCAGGTTTGTCTCTGCCAATAAAATACTCAAAATAAAACAACTACAAAAAAAGTTTGCCTAAAGGTTTTATAAGATGTAAAGGGTTTTCCCAGGCTGCCACATGTATTTTGTAGCTTTTGTAGGACTAGAATTACAGTTGAGACATTATTATTTTTGCCTGACACATCTACAAGCCCATACAGCCCCCAGGCCTAAATGCAATACAATGCAAATGATCTTCTTGAAGCAGGAATAGATGCAGGATTGAATCTAAACAATAATTTTCTTTATTTCTAAGATGAAGCACGATTAAGTGGAAAAGTTTTTTGGGTTAAAAAAGAAAACAAGTGGCTCTATTTGAAATCTCATTTACTAAAAAACTACTAATATCTTATTAAGCTATATTTGGTTTCTTTTGTTATAATGCAGAAACTATGAAGGAAAGTTTCTTAGTATAAATGAAATTTATCCTGAGGGTATTCAACCATTAGCACTTAACTGTACACATTAATTACTGAAAGAATCTAGAGTTAGTAATTGTTGCATAACTGTTAAATGCATTCATGCAGATCAGTAGAATTGATCCCATACCCTCCTCCCACCACACACACACACACACACACACACACACACACACCTCCCACCACAAACACATACACACAGTATGGGCAGCTTCTCCATCAAAAAAACTAAGAAAATCCTCCTAAAATGTTCCAAGCTGTGGAACAGCTCGAGAAAACCTAGTAAATGCTGCAATGCGTGAGATGGACCAGTTTTGCAAGGCAGATGTAAAACCTGGCGATGAACACCAGGAAATGCTGATTGCAGCTGCTGCCAGAGGTTTTCAGAAACCCCATTCCCCATTCTGTCTGTACCTCCAGGATGTTTGGTGACAGTGTGATCCCGCTGCCTCACATATACGGGGCAAGGATTAAAGGTGTAGAGGTTTTCTGTCCCCTTGACCCTCCTCCACCCTATGAAGCTGTGGCAGCAAGGCAGGCTGAGCCTTCACAGGTAAACATTTACATTCATGCCATTTTTGTAGATGTTCTTATCCAGATCAACTTAATCTAAGTCATACAACAAAGCATTTGAGGGTTACGTAGCTTGGTTGTCCTGTGATTTGATCTCATAACCTTAAGATCTGTAGTCTAAAATCTTAACCACTCACAATAATTTCATGCCTAGTATGTTTGTTACAGTTATAAGGCAGGCTATATGCAGTTTTTCTTTTATGATTACTTCTGACTTCCCATTGGTATCAGCACTTCCTAAGCAGAAGGTGGTGTAGTTTATGTTGGCAGGATTAGTCAAGCCTTCATACTGACCCTCTATGTATATTTAGGTGCCGGACCCTGAGGTTCAAGTGACAGATCAGAGTGAGGGGGTGCCACACTGCTCTGAAACAGATACACCAGGCGATGGTAAGCAACACCCATGACGGCACCATATGCTGTCGGTGTCTTTAAAGCATTAAAGGATAAATCCTTGCACATTTCCTCACTACTCAGTGACAGTCACGTAGCAGGACATGGCATAGTGAATCAGATATATTCAATCTGTGAACATAGCTGTCAAACTGTGTCAGTGCTTCTAATGTGCATTCTTTTCTTATTGAATGCTATTGAAGAATTTTCATTAAAAATTTTGATTATTCGACAATAGAAATATTTAAGTATTTACATGAATTTCAGAGTTACTCAGGATTTGGTTTGTCCCCCTTTTGCTTTAAAGAATGTGTGCATTCGAGTTCATTTAAGAGTAAATCCTTCAGAGCGCTGACTGAACACACATCTGAACACACAGTTTTATAAAACAGATTAGATATGATGGAAATCTGACCTTTTTTTTTTTTACAAAGCAGTTAACATGCTGAATGTCACACATTTTCTTACATTTAATTAGAGAGATAGAAATAGTGCCAAGATACAAGATATAAATATTAGATACAAGATATTGAATATTTTCTTCATTGTTTTAAATATTTTAAAAAAATCTACCATTACCATGGTCTAAATAAATTCCAGAAATACAATAAACAGTATACAGAATTTAAATCGCACACAGTTCTGAGGAACATGATGAAATCTCATGTGTTTAGTCACTTTTAGACTGTCTCGGTTATCAGCTCATATGTCATGGTATTGCAATGCTTGTGTTCAGGTAACCCCGTGTTTTGCTTAATAATGGTCCTTGTAAAATACTTTCTTTAAGTGAGAAAAGAAGGTGAAAATTCTCCGTTTAACTGCTGAAACACAACACGTACAGAGTAGAGTGTTCACTATCTGCGGTTTCAGGCATCTGCTGGGGGCTTGAGCCATATCTCTGAAGGGTCATACTAATTATATATATATATATATATATATATATATATATATACACACATACACACACACACACACACACACACACACACACATATATACATATATACACACACATATACACACACACACACACACACTGTGCCACAGTTAGTCAGACAGAGATCACATTTTTTCCATATGTTGATGTGCTCTTGATATGTATCTGCATGATTTAATGCATTGTGTGTATAAATGAGTCTGTCTGTGTTTCTGTCCTGTTTCTGTCGACCTGGTTGGCCCGGCTGGTTCTGTTGACCCGGTTGGTCCGGCTGGCTCGGTTGACCCGGTCGGTTCCGTCGACCTGATCGGTCCGGCTGGTTCTGTTGACCCGGTCGGTTCCGCCGACCCGGTCGGCCCGGCCGGATCCGGTGTCTCAGCGGGTTCGGGCGCTTCAGCAGGTTCGGGCACTTCAGCAGGTTCGGGCACTTCAGCAGGTTCGGGCACTTCAGCAGGTTCGGGCACTTCAGGTGCCTTAGGTGCTCCAGCCGGTGTCGTAGGGATGCCGGTCGCCCGAGCTTTCCGGTCTGGCACCCATGTGGACGGGTTCGGTCACCGGCGTACACAGGCCTGGGTCGGGCCGAGGTACCGTAGGGGCCTCGGGCGTCCGTGGCTGGCCTGGCTCCGCAGCCCACGGACCCCGATGCCTACTGCCCCCCCCCAAAAAATATTTAGGGCCGGTGACCGACTCTGTCCTGTGCACGGTTAGGGAGGACCCGCCCAGGAGCAACGCTACGTTGGCCCGGTCCGTGAAAGGCCCCACCTCTCGGCCCAATGGCACTAGGTAGCGCAGCCAGTCCTCCAAACCATGCCGGAACAGGTCCTTGAGGGCCCTCTCCCCAAAATCCACCTGATTGGACAAGTACAGGAACACCTCTACATATTCCTCCAGTGGGGAATCCCCCTGACATAAACGGAACAAAATCTCTGCTGGATCCATGTGGTTGGTCGTTCTGTTACGATGTTGGACAAAGGCGAGTGAGGATCCAAATGCAGTTTTTAGACTTTACTGAACCAAAACAAGAAACAGGCAATACAAACAAGCAGACAAACCAGAGCATAATACAGAGCAGACAAACCAGAGCAGAATACAGGGCAGACAAACCAGAACAGAATACAGAGCAGACAGGAGACCAGAACATCCACAACATACATACAAGCACAATGCTATAACGACCAACAACAGGGAAGTGAACAAACAGGGTATAAATAACAGATAAGAACCAATCACAGAGCAGAACTAATTAGAGACAAAGACAACACACCTGAAGGAGAGAAGGAGTACAATTAATGTCCATGGAAACCAAAGAGTGGGCGGAGCAAACAATTAGCCACAGGGAAAGACAGCAGACAGAAACAGGACAGAAATACAGACAGACTCATTACAATAAATGATCAACTGTACAGGTGTAACTATTAAAGTGCATTTTGTTTTTAATTGAATTGATTGATCTGATCATATCATAACATATGCTTTGTAAGTATAAGCTTGTTCTTACTCGAGTTATGGTGACTAGTCGTTCTAACAACAGTTGGTGTTAGGGTTTAATTAAACCACATAGTTAAAAAGTCTACTTTTGAGGATTGGGGTGTAATGTTATCATGTAACTCTGTTGATGTAATAGTGCTCTTGGGCAAAGATTGCTTATTATAACATCATGGCTCCTCTGCTCTCGAATTAAGCTGGTGCTATAAGCTAACATTCATGTCATAGGTTCTTTATGTCACAAGTATCAGCTTCCTATCTCCACTCATAAATCGTTACTCTCATACAACCGTATTCTGTGTAGCCTTACAGTACAAAGTACACTCACCATCCACATTAATATGAACACTTCTGGTCATTTATGCATTTATTTAATCAGCCAATCATGTAGCAGTGGCACAGTGCATAAAGCCGTGCAGATACAGGTCAAGAGCTTCAGTTAATATTCACATCAAACATTAGAATTGGGTGAAAAAGTGTGATCTCTGTGACCACGGCATGGTTGCTGGTACCAGATGGGCTGATTTGAGTATTTCTGAAACTACTAAATTCTGGGTCTTTTCTCACATGAGATCAGAGAAGAATGATCAGACTGAGCAGAGCTGATAGGAAGCCTATAGTATCTCAAATAATCACTCTTTTAAACTGCTGTGAGCAAAAAAGCATCACAGAACTCACAACACATCAAAACATGATGAGCTAGAACAGTTGAAGACCAAATTATGTTTCAGTCCAGGCAGCCAAGAACACAAATCTGAATCTATCATAAGCACAGACTGATCAAAACTGAACAGTTAAAGACAAGGTTGTAGCTCATCTCCATCAAGGTGTGATGTTTTGTGCTTGCTGAAATACTTTTCTGTTCACCACAGCTGTAAGGAGTGATTATTTAAATTATGAATTATACAATATCCTCCCTGGCAGCTTGAACAAATCTGGTATTTTCATCTAGTCTCTCTTATCAACAAGTTTTTGTTTAGTGTTTTTTTTTTTTTTTCAATGTTTTTTTCTGTGCAAACTCAAGAGACTGTTATGTCTGAAATTCCCAGGAGATCAAATTCACAGAAATCACATCTTTACTGATTACTGAAGCTGAGATTTGGGTTGTTCTTTGAAAGTACAGATGTATGTGAGTACAACTGTGTCAGAAGTCCATCAAGCAGCATGAAGGTATTCCAGATTCTTTGACAAAAAAAAAACAAAACAAACATATTTTTGATGTTTTTATCAACTTTCTAATATGGGATAGGGTTTTTGTAAAAATCATGGAGTCAGTACACACCGTGAGTCTGCCTAAAGATGTCTAAAACCTTACTGGCGATTTCCTCACAAAATTAACGATCATGTTCTATTGTTATGTGACACCAGATTTCAAAATGTTCACTTTTGGGAGATTTTAAAATGCTTTAACTTTATATGTGGTTGAGATAAATATAGTATAATAAAAGATAGAGTAGCCAAAGTTGTACCATGTAAAGGATTTATATATACAGTACATATATCATCCACTATGTCAGCGGTGTCCAATCCTATCCGGCTTCTGCTTGGTTGGAATGAAAACCTGCACCCACACCGGCCCTTTGTAGATAAGATTGGACACCTCTGTTTTGAATGAACGTGCTTTTATTAATAAGACATGGTGCTTGTTGTCACTCAGACAGCTGCATGCAGACAGCCATGCTGGGTTCCTCACCGCCCTCACAGTCCATCACAACCCCAAGCAGCAGAAAGCCTTGTAGACAACGACACCGCAGATCCAACAGTGACCCTGTTCTCCTGGACCTCACTGCTAAAGGTACATGGGCAACATTAGGGTGTGTTGTGTGATGTATAGTTTCTATTTTCCGTCAGTCTTTCTGGAGAAAGTTGAGATCCTTGGCTGAAACCTGAACGCTTACTAATGAGTTACATTTATGAACACACAACCTGAAGGGCAACAGGTTTGTTGGCAAAGCAGATTATGACCTATTTTCATTTGGGGTTATCTTTAGTGTGTGTGTCAGATCCTGACCAACCATCCCCCCTCCCCCCACCCCCTCTCTCTCCTCTCTCTTTTTCTCTTCTCTCTCACACACCCACACTAAAAGCACTCACTATATATCAGGTGCCCCCTCCGTATCTGTCAGCAACTTCATTAGACATATTTTAAATATAGAGCTGCCACTTTCAGGAACTCTGAGCTGTCTGTGCACTCAAACCTCTGAGGTATGGATCAATTTGCAGAGGTTTTGACCCTCATCATAGACACACCTAGAAATTACAAAAAAAAAAGAACCTACAGAATACATTCTTACCCTTGTTACTATTCGTCCTTTGCATTAAGACTTTGTCGAAGTAACTCCAGGATTGTTTTTTAAAACCTGATCTTTATCCAGATCAGTAAGGTAAATAATTAGCCTTGTACAGAAACGAAACATTTCACTGTACTGAAAAAAGAAGAGAAAACTTTTAAGAAATGCGACTAGAATTCATGATAGCTGGAATTTCTGCATGTGGTTCATTCCTCCTTTCCCCCAGCAGTAATGAGCTGTGAAGCAGCCACACAGACAGACGTAGGTCCCGGGTCAGCGGTGGTGTCAGGGCCTGAGACAGAGCATCCGGTCGTCACTCTGCGGCGGGGGAGGGGCAATCGCAGACCACGCCCCTCCTCTATGGTGGACTACCAAAGCTACAGAGACACCAAGCTCCTAGTGGCACGTTTTCTGCAGCAGCAGTCGCCTTGTAGCCTGACGCCAGAGGTGGAGGAGCTGATCAACAGCATTAAGAGCGTACTGCGCTCTGATCAGGAACACATGGAAGAGGCTGTGCGCTGTGCCACCTTAATCCAGCAGGTCACACACAACATTCTACATGTATTAAACCATCATAGCTCTAACATACAATTGTATTGTGTACTCTATTCTTTACAGACCCATCTCTGAGAATCATTTTATCACAAATTATTTTGTCTGACTGGTCACATGAATTGAAATAGGTTTAATCTACAAACACCAATAACTCAACTTAATCACTCAAACCTCAACTCGAATTTTTAATTCAAAATAAATACCGTTTTTGGAGTGACCATTTAAATAATAATCTATTGTTTAATAACAGGAGTGGATCATGGATTTGAGTTATTAGAGATATATATTAAGGTAAAAGAGATTTGTAATACAGATATAAAAGCAGATATTGTACTAAAAACAGTATAATAATTGGTTCTATTGAGCAGGTCATGAATTTGGCTGTTATTCTGCAGGTGATGAGCGTGTCAGAGAGAGGACAGGGGCAGGGGCAGGGGCAGGGGCAGACGTCATGTGCCAGACAGACGCAGCCAGACTGCACGTCTAACACGCTGCCTCTGCGAAAGCGTCCGGGGCTCCTTCACCTGCGCAGCTGTGGAGACCTCAGCACCTTCACCTGGGCAGAGCTGCAGGTCAGTGGGCAAAGCAGACAGAGCTCTCGGGCAAACTCCAGGACGGGTTTTCGGACTGGATCCCGCCGGCTGGCCCAGGAGCGACCGCACAGCCTGATAGGTGTCTCACGAGAAACCGTTATCTAAAAGCTGAAAGCTGTTCCGTGTGTGCTCTAGACGAGGAATGACACAAAGCAACAAAAAAGCAGACATAGAAATTGTGCTTTTTTTTTTTTTTTCTTTTTTCTTTTTTTTACAAGAAAGTGTGTGTTTGTAGCATTCTAATACTGATAAGTGTGAGTTTTCTTTGTTTTAAATAAATCATTGGCACAGTTCTTAATTCTGCACTGCACTAAACCACACCAGAGCCTTTAGTATTGGATATTACAGCAGTGATGATACACTGCTTCCCTTAAACCCTTATTAAACAGACACATTTACAACAAAATCAAGATAGCAGATAAATCTTATGACTTAGACTTAGGCTGACTTTAGGGAATAATTTACATAGTCTATTTTATTTATGAAGATTTTTTTAATGTTTTATATCAAACGTAAACAGACACCAGTTAATTTAGTCCAAGGTTTCTTTACTGAAACCCAGTGAACTGAAGCTCAGCTAGACACAAATCTGTCTTTTTAAACAAGATGTTTATAGTTATAAAGCTTATAACTATCAACACAAAGGACTTGGAATCCAAAAATTCCCTATAATGTAACTGCAAATTATAAGTTCTAATTATTTTATGGATTTAGTCACCTGCCTTTGAGTCATGTCCTTATACAGTATCTCACTTGAGTTCCTGAATTCAAGGTAAATGTGCACATGTATTACAACCAAACAAGCCTAAATGAGGGGATAAGTATTAAGATTACTTCCTGGATCTCTCGCTGATTTTGTCTGTCTGTGCCCTTCAGTTTTACAACATGTAACAGAAACTACAAGGGCTAAATAGACCTTTGAGGACATGTGCAGTTGTGTTTCTGTAGTGTTGTTGTTGGACCTGTGGAAAGATGGAAAGATGCTCTTCCTGCTCCTTTCTGTGGGATTAAAACAACAACAAAAAAAAAAAAACACAGGAAGTGTGTGTATAGATTTTCTCATTAAGTCATTTATTGTCGTAAATACTGTTACAAACATTCCTGCTATGGTGCAGGAATGTGGCTCAATGATTCATCACAGAAAAAGCTCGCAAATAAATAAACATTGCCATTGCTTTACAGAAAGTGGTATTTTTTCCCTATTTCTTTACCATATAGACAAACATAGATATAAGTTTAAATACATTCAGAGCGAGTGCATAAGAAACACTAGTCAAACCCACCATCTACTCTTTATCTTTATCGTCTTTATCTCCTAATTATAACAACAACACGAGGCCCTGTGTTTACTCTCGCAGCACTGACACCATTGCGTACTTCACATCTGTGTGTTCAGTGTTTTTTTTTTTTTTTTTTTTTTTTTGGGGGGGGGGGGGGGATTTTTTTTGTTGACTGTGCTTCACCAGAGACCATAAAGCTGTGCATACAATGATTTTTGATATATTCTCTCATGTAAACCCATCCAAAAGCCAACAACATCATTAAAGCTTGCATATATGTGGCCTTGTTTGTATACACAGAACTGCAGTAATGACATTTATATTTTAATAAATGAATCAGAACTGAAGTACAGTTTGAATTTGCAAAAAATGAACCTGTTCACTGGAGCTGGATTAAATGTCACACTTCAGCTTAATGTAGTCATGCTGACCTAACGTGGATGACAATTTCAGTGTGTTTGTCGTCGTCGTGCCCCAGAAACTGCAGAAATCCTCCGGCACCGAGATAAAGAGCGTATAGAAAAGAGTACTACACGAGTCTCTCTTTCTTTCTTGCCTGCTGCTTTGCAAATCTTAAATGTACATACTGTATATACACAATCACTGGATGTGTATACTGAAATGTATGTGCGTATATAAATATATATTTATATGCAGTTATGTAGCTGGTTTTTGTTTTTTTTGTGTTTTTTTTTTTCTTTTTCCATGGAGTAATTTGTCATCACACATCACACCCACTACTAGCATGAATGCATACCAAGGACATGATAGACCATGCTTAAGAAAAGTACCGTGAAACCGTCCTGCTTGTGCGTCCATGGAAATTACAGCAGTTGTAAGGCAAGGATGTTCAGAGATGAGACACAAAGCAGTGCGCGTGTGTGTGCGTGTGTGTGCACACAAGCCACGTTTGGGTATATGACACGGACGTACTGCAGCATTAATGTGGCCTGTGATTGTGAATGTAGACTTTAATCCATGGTACTATTAACATCACAATGCTTCAAATACGCACCTATACCTGCGGTATTACTGATTCACCGGTACCAAGCATTTCACAACATCATTTCTATCACAGTATCAGTTGTATTGTAAAATTTGTGACTTAGTGGAGATCAGCCAGGGCAGTGAAAGATACTAAATGTGCACTAAAAGCTTTTAAGTCTTAGGAGAACTTGCAGTCTCTCACATTTATAAGGGCAGAACACTGAAGAGCTTCTGACCAACCACTAACGCGAGGAATCAAAACGTCAAATGGTGAAGAATTAAAAAGCCGAATAGACATCATTTGATTTTAACTTCAAACTAAAATAAAATCATACTCTTAAAAGACAGGCCAGTTTATGACTTATATAACCCTTTATAAACATATTTCTTCAAATATTATTGTTCAAGTATAAATATATTTCCAAACAAAATTAAATACTTAGTACACATACAAACAGAATTATATTCAAACATAAAGGATCAATAAGAAAAATTTGAGAAAAAAAGGAAGAAAAAAAAAGAAAATGCTTTCTTTACACTAGGAAAAAAAAAAAAAATTATTCAGTCACCATGAAATGTCACAAAATTAGTTAAAGAGAAATCCAGACAAAACTCTGGTCACCATCATTCTGAAACTCGTATATCATTTTCACATTTTTATTCCCAGACTAAATCCTAATTCTAATTAAATTCTGACTAAATGGTCTTCACATCTCACCGCTAAAGAAGTTCATCTTTTGTTTCTCTGTGCTGCATTATGATTTGATCAACTCTAAGTTGTTTTTGTATGGCATCACTATTTTAAGGCCACATTGTGCAAACCCACCATTATCAACTTTATGATAGCAACTGGAATCGAAATGACAATTTATTGTACAGGTTTGGAATATTGTCGCTAGGTTATTTGTTAGTTTGTAAAAGAAATGTGTACTGAGAATGTCTGTGGATTTTAGGTAAAGGGGTCTTTGACGAAATGTCTGAGAACCCCTTCTGTGTGTGTGACCACAAAGCACACGGTTCTGTTTATTCTAATTTGCCGTTACTCGGAGGAATGCGCACTTAAAGCCTGCAGATCCTCAGAAATGTTTAGTCCGCTTCTCCACGATCTAACGGCTAACAGCTGCAGGTTTATAACTTGAATGGAAGAAAATAAAGCTGGAATGTTTGATGGTTGCCAGGTTCAATTAAATCACATGAGGGAAAAAAAAATAACAAGTTTCCATAAATAACATCAAACTCACTGGATTTCTAAACAGTGTGAAACGTTTATCAGAATTTTATAGAGTGTAAATATGAATTCTAATCAGTGGAGGTTTGGGAATGTTGTCACTGAGCGGTCTGAGTCAGGATCTTCCACCTTGATAGGGAGACGTGTGCAGAACTAGAGGTTTTACAGGCTGAAAGCCTTGTGCTGACAGGAATGTGACAGGCAGTAGGGAGAAAGTGAAACATTGTGGATAAATAGTGGACATGGATACACTCACGCAATCATCAGTCCACAGGATAAAGATTAGGGTGAGGTGAGGTGAAGTGAGGTGAGGTGAGGTAAGGTGAGCTCAGGAGGTTGAGGGTATTGTTGTGGCTTTTAGATGTAAACTGGCTGCTCCTGGGCTGTTAACAAGCGGTACATGGCAGCGGGCATAGTCTTCATGTGAATCTGTTCAGAGACAAAACCCAAGACATTATACACTGGAATAGTGCAGGATGTACAGGACACACAGCACTATTCCACTATTATTTTAATTTGATTGTACACAAACTTGTGTGTTAAAGTGTAACATAACATCTGACACAGCCTTACCTCACCAACTGCATTGGACAGAATGTGTACAATCTTTTCATGAGGAGTCGCCACTACGCTCTGTCCGTTGATTTCAATAATGCGGTGACCAACACGAACGCCACCTCGTTCAGCTATCCCTCCTCTCATAAGGCTGCAAATCTAGAAGACAGACCGCATTAACATGCTGACAGCAACATTAAAGCAATACTCAACCAACTTCCAACCTTAACTCTGAACATCAGTATCTGTACATCTGCTGCAAGAAGCGTTAAGTCAACACATTTCTGATAAAGTGAAGAAAACCGAACGAAAAAACAAAACCTAAGCAACAACTACAACAATAAAAACCCTCCTTTTTCTGGCAGCCCGTTCCCTACACTCCTCCCTGGTTACCAACACCTGCATCTTGTTTCATTTGTTCCACAAGACTGTGTGTATTTACCCCAATTTAGTGACTCAGTTTATGAAGCAATGCAATTTTCCAAGTTGATGTTTACTCTTGTTTGTTCTTCCTGTTCTGTTGTTAGTTTAATCTCTTGCTTAACCTATAAGCATCATGTGTTGTTATAGCTTATGTGTAGCCATGTTGCAATTAGTGTAAGTCATTAGCCTGTCACTATTATTCTACTTCCTGTTTTGCTCTTTCTTGCCTCATTAGGACCTTTATAATCGACTTGGCTTGTCTTAGCAATTTGTTTGCTAGATGCTGAAATCTGGCAACACATTTTAAACCATACAACTAAATAACACAAACTACAAATATTACAATATAACAATGTGAAAAACTGTACAACTTAATGTCACTGAATCCTCTCTGATTTCAAACCACTGTTACAACGTCACTTTAAAGGCACTTGTTGAATTCTATCAAGAAACATGTAAAACATTTAAAACTACAAGTGTTCATATCATAACAAAAGTCTTGGGATGAGACTGATATGAGAGAAGCTTTTCTTACTGAGTTTTACTCAGCACTGGAACAAAAAGTCCAGCAGAGTATAAAGTACCTTCAGTTACTAAATCTATCCAGGAGGTTTTGTTCTATCTGTTTGCATTTAGACCAAAGCTGTGGTGTTTCTGTATTAACTCTGAGCGCGGGTAACTGTACACATTTGTATGCAGGTTTTACTTACAAATAACATGAAGAGGGATTTAACTTTTCACTTTTTCACAGAAATAGTCTACAGTAATGGGGCATACACTATAACCGCAACAGAATAAATACAGAAAACACATACAGTATTAGGTTGGAAAATACAGAAGTATTTCTTTAAGAAAAATACCCACAATGCCATTCTGCACACTGAATCCTAACTGGTATCTCAGGTCTGGCCTTCTGATGAGCACAGTGGTGACTGGTGGGCAACGCACAATGTTCAGCTTGATCCTGGACTGGTTCTTCAGCCCCTGAGAGAATAAGGCCACACTTTCACATGATTGCTTCAATCAGTACTCAAGGCTTAGTGCAGCATCTGAAACTGATATAAAATAACTACAGAAAGATATAGGACATTAATATAGATTCCTAAATTTCTAATTGCAAAGCTGTGCACCTTGATGATGCTCTGGCAGGTGGAGAGAGGAAGTCCAACCAGACTGGTGCCATTGATAGACATGATCTGGTCTCCAATATTCAGTCTTCCAGATTTTTCTGCTGGCCCAGCATGCATCATGTTAGCAATGATGACTGTAGGAAGAATGGAGCCCCAGCCTGACTCAACAATCACCACTCCTAGGATCTCTCCTTTCTGCTTCTCTATGTAAACCTGAGCAACACATACACACATATTCACTCAGTATAAGCTTAATGCCTTCACTACAGCTCAATAACGTCACTCAGTAACTTTTGTCCTGCAAACAAACAGCATTGTTTGCTTACGTCTTTACAGTTCTCGGACTTGGAGAAGTGTATGAGGTCATCATTGTACATGTCCTGTGTGTTAAGGAGGTCACTGTACTCTTTCTGGCTTAGGTCCTCAGGGTTGATACCATTGGCACGCAGGAATTCCTGATATGCTACACTGAAAGCCTGGCCAATGGACTGTGCTATGAGTTGGGCCTGTGGACAAGGAGAAAAGGGAGAGAGTAAGTGAAAAATACAATTATAACAATGAAGAATATCTCTCATTGTACATTCACTGACAGTGAACAGCATCAGCCTTGGGATGAAACTTTTATCAGACTTTTAATCCTACACCGATACAATAAAAAGCATTTCCAGATACTTTCTTTAATGTGCAATCCAATGGTAAAGCACAGTCACCTTTAAAAAGAGTTACTTTTACAAATTTGTCATCATTTAAAAAGCATATAAAAGTACATTTAAAAAGCACTGTCACCTTTAAAAGAGTTACTTTTACAAATTTATATATTCATATAAATGAAGAGTTAGTCACTGAGGAATTAAATGTCGCACATTTATGGCATTTGGGAGATGCTCTAATCCAGGGCAACTTATATTACTTATATCTTATTTAACTTAACTAAACAGTTACAGGGTTAAAGGTCTTGCTTAAGGGCTCAGCAGGGGCAGCTTGCACCCACAGCTGACCTGTTTTCTAACATCCCAACCACTAAAGTTACTGTAGGTCACTGCAATATATGTCACAATGATGTCTTGTGGTACATGTGACTGTAGGTGGAAAGGCACAATGATTTCAGTGCACCAGTTGTATCAAGATGCTTGTTTTTTTTGCCAAACTTTAAAGCAATAAAATGAAAGATGTGGACGTTAACAGGTAGAGTTTATGCAAATGACTATCATTAAGCCATGCAAATGAGTATAATTTGTACTAGTCAATTTTTCTAAATGAAATCTAAAAGAAATTACAGTTACTGATGTTACACCGCAGTCCCTGATGCCACCAGATTTTAGATATTCAGACGATTAAAAATCCATCACAAGTGTTCTTTGGAAAAGGTCACATTAACGGCTCGTTAAAAACTGGACTCACATCTTCAGATTCAAACACATGACAGATCATCTTGTACTGGCGCTTTTCATCTTGGGCTGGATCAGACGCCTCCATATTCTCCTGAGAGTCGGAGCGAGGCATTCTCCTCCTGGCCATCAGAACCACAATGTTCCCAATGTCAGCGATGTAAGAAATGGTCCTTAATGGGTGGTCCATCATGGTCTCCTACAGTATACAAAAAAGGGATAGATATCAAGTACAAATGTACTGACAGATTCATATGTGGTGACTGGTAAGACCACTGAAAAACACTGAACTCTTTATGTTAATAAAGCCAGTTTGAGATGACTTATCCTTTGTGACATGGTCTATCATCATGCTGGAAGCAGCTATTAGGAGATGGTAAATTGTGTTCATGAAGAGATGCACATGATCAGGTTAATACTCAAATAGACTGTGATGTTCAAGTGATGACTGATTGGTATTAACAGGCGCAAAGTGTGCCAAGAAAACATTCACTACACCATCACACCAACACAGATGTAACGCCATGTCATACATTTAATGTTGTGAAATTAGTGTGTTCTTGTTATTTACTATGCTACACCTGCTATATCTGTCGTTTCCTCACCATCCTTTACCTCTGAGCTTGACCTTTTAATCAGTCTGTGTTCATAACATGTTCATGTAAGTGTATTAATGTAAACCTCATAGCTGGATCTATAGCAAAAACTGCTTTTATAGAACAATAATAAGAATTTTGGACCAATCAGATTCAAGTACTCAATATCGCTGTGGTGTAAGGCTATTTATGCCAATTCCTGAGCTGCTGAGATCTTATTTGTTTTACTAATTCATTAATGTGGTTAAACATTAGACCTTGGTTGTCTGTGGATATAAGAGTAGTGTTTAAAGACACTGAGTTACCTGAGAGTCGGCATTCAGTACTTTGATTCTTTGAGTGGAAATGAAGAGATCCACCTCTGTCATGGGCTGTGTCTCACCCTCAGGGGCCTGCTGACACAGAAATAATTTCACTGACCATCAATCTCACACCTCTCTCTCTGTATCACACACACACACACACACACACACACACACACACACACACACACACACACAAGCCATTGAAACTAAGACAGAAACGTTGGCAGTTAAGAAAAGGTTAATATAAGGGTTAATACAAGGCCCAGATGTGCAGTGAAGGAGAGCTGTAAGTTTGTTTCAGTGACCTTGGCCAGCTCTGTAAAGAATATGGCTTATTTCCCAGGCTGGACTGAAATGTCTAATCAAGTGTAACAATAAATCTCCTTCAGTGGAAACTCTGCAGCTTCATCATGCCCTGCAGGCTGGGGTTAGTATGATGGTGGTGTCTAGTGTCTTTCTCCAATTAAAGAGTTTGTTTAGTGTTTGTGTGAGAAGACAGAAATGAAAGGCGTGACAGAGTCATCCACTACTGAACAAATACACAAGCAGCATAACAAAAGTCAGAATGCCAGGGGCACGTCTTAGAGAAAAAGAAACACAAACACTGCACATCACCTTAGAAAGAAAAAGTCCAGAAAGATAAGAATGTAGCTGAAGCCCATACTTTCTGCATCCAGCAAAAAACAAACATACCAACTTCCCCACCAAAAAAAGAAAGAAAGAAAGAAAAAAGAAAAAAGACAGCTTCTGCTACCTTTCTCTATTGATTTAGGTTTATTTATGTCAGACATGAAATGAAAACAATGGAACACGCTTCACAGACAAATATCTGACACAAAGGGTTACAACTTGTTGCTGGATTCAGAAATACAGCAAACAAGAGAAAGGAGAAAGGCAGAAACAGAAAGTGCACAAGCAATAAAAAGAAAAAAAAAAGGAAGAAGAGAGAGGAAAAATAGCAAAACACCAAATGATGATGATTTACTGCACCTTCTTCCTGTTTTTGGCTAATTTCTGAGCCGTCTGCTTGGCATGGAACAAACAGAGACAGGAACATGGTTAGAAAGAGGCAGAGAGCCCAGATGACCCAAGCTATACTGCTGTGTGTGTGTATGTACAGTATGTGTGTGTGTGTGTGTGTATGTATGGCCACCTGTCATACAGACAAACCACAAATTCCCTGTTTCAGTAAACCAGCACTTGACATTTGTCATTGAGTGAGACACTAAAATGTGTCTGCAACTTGGCTGGATATTTTAAATAAGAATCATAATCATAATCAAATCAAACGTAATTTCAAGTATTTAATACTGGCTCTCTGGCTGATTGAAAGGTATTTTTTTTTTCTTTTAAATGTAATTCCACGCTCACCTCAAGATGTCCTACTTGCGCTTTTCTCAAACTGTTTCGTTGCTTGTTTACATTAACAAAGCATTGTGTCAAAAAGAGGCAGCTGCACAAAGCGAATTGAAATCTGCTGCGAAATTCGATTGAGGCTGAACCACATTGTGTCGTGAATCTTGTTTTTTTTTAAGACATGATATCACATGAGTTGATCGAGCTATGAAAGAATTGCGCAGAACATGAATAATTAATGGACGGATGCAACTGTTCTCCTTCAGCCGTATAAAAAAAAGGAATAGTAGATGGTGGCAGGAGACCAACATGATCTGACAGCGATGTTACAACCGTTACATTAAATCCCTAAATAGAATTTTTAATAGAAATGGGACAGCTGTGTCACTAGTCAAAAGTAATGCTTGAGGAAAGTGTCAGATACATAAATAACAAGTGACTTGGCCCATTTTGGAAGTGGAACATCACACACCACCTTGTTGGAGAAATAAGTGAACACAGCGCTCAGAGGAGCTCCTTCAGCTCTGTGAGCTCTGAGATCACCAGGGTGTAGTGCCTTTTATTATTCATCACCTCCTACTAAGCCAGGTAAAATACCAAGGAGGATCAGAGCTCTGTCAGTGTGCTGTGTTTATAATGCACCACTTCACTTTGCATTAAAGCAGGAGGTGAAAATAACACTCGATTGTAAATTTAGGTCTTTTGGACTTATAATCTTGTATTCATTTTGGTGACTTCTGTTTAAAATAAATATTTGTTCAGCCTCATGTTTTGGTGTATTAAACGTTGACAAGTGACCTTCAGTTTAAAAACGTATTATAATGGTTCTTTATAATTATAATTATGAAATGTTCTTTGTTTGGGATCACCACAGCAGATCATCTGTTTCGTATGTTTGATTTGGTTTAGGTTTTTACACCAGAAGCCTTTACATTTTTTAATACACATAATAATAATAAAAAAGTTTTTTTTTTTTTTTTACATTATTTTTATAACAATAATAATAATAACAATAATACTTATTATTGTTATTATTATTATTGTTATTATTATTATATAATAAACTTTTTTTTCAGATTTCGAATTTAACTTTTTGGATTTCTATTTGATTACTAAATAAATCTTTTTATTTTTAGAAAATAATCAGATGCACAGGATTGCATTTTGTAGTTTTTTGTTTTAAAGTCTGTGAGCTTTAATAGTGTTTAGATATTTAATTCTTTTTCAGAATTCTTTATTACAATACATCCACTTAAATATTTATATTTTTTATTAGCATTTCTTTTACTGATGATTTAAATATTTGATACAGAATAAAAAAAAACCACATTGCAATTAAATCTATTGTTAAATAGTTAATGTGTAAATTATTCACAAGGCCACTCTAGTAAAATGTGTAAATACAGTAATAAGAGAGAAAGATGAACATTCAGTATCAGATTCAGCTTGTTGTGTATTAACATTCAAATAGTTCATGTTGTGGCTTTTAGCTGAATTTTCTTCTGTAATTTTACAGCCTACTTTGTGTAGAAATCATCAACTGGACATTTTTCACTTTAACATGACTCATCTGCATTATAAATTCAACTGAGAGTCTGATGCTCTAATGATGAACTTTGAAGCAGTCGGTGCTGGTTACAGCATTTTTTATGGTGAACAAATACTGCTAAGATGCTGATGGAAGAAAACGCTGAGTCATGTAGCTGACTGACTTTATGCTACAGAGGGATGAAAAGGAGGAAGGTGGCAAATGTCTGCAGTCCTTTGGGATATGCAACTTCATTACTATTCCACATAGGTGTATCAGGCTTAAATGCAAGTAGAATCCCAAAAAATGATCCCAAAGGTCTTGTGAAAGATTACTGTAGATGAGAATTTTTTTTAGTGATGTTTAAAAGTAATCAGTTGTTCTTTAATATTCTCCCGCATAACTACAAAAATGTCAGCATTACAAAAATCCCTAAAAAAAAGTAGCACAAAGCACAAAATGGGGTGTAAATGTATTAATCCTGACAATCTGACCAACAAAGCTTGTAAGACTGTCTACTCTTGAACGCATGGTATATCAACTGTATTGTAAAATACTTGTGGGACATCGTTATGCAATATTTAGGTTATGTCTTATTAAATAGAAAAAGGTTCTCAATCGTCTCTCTACATTTGTCCTCAAAGTGTCATACTTATGTTTATTTCTATATCCTTAAACTTGTTCTGGTGTTTTGCAGAAATGAGACTAGAAAGAGTGAAGTACACGCAAGTTCACTCAGTTGTCTCACACAGAATCCGAGCGGAGAGACGCTCTCTGCTCACCTTGATGCGACTGACGGCCTCCTGAGCCTGCATCATGCGCACATTCTTCGACGGTGTCTTGTCTGACAGCAGCTGCGTCGAGCCCAGGTAGTTTGCAGCAAAAATGATGCCGTCGATGAGGTCCTCTGGGTCACATGGGCCTGGAACTGAGACACGAGGCAAAGAAAAGTTCCCGGAGTGAGTCAAAATGGAGATCATACTGTGATGAATGTAACTAGTATTATTAAACATGGCGGAGCTGCACATTTTATTATTAGTTTGTGCTTGAGTTTCTGACTCACTCACCTTCCACATATGTTGGGAATGAAGCAATGCTCCTCCTCGACTGCCATTTCAAGAACAGAAAAAAAAAACAGCAACTAAAAACCAGTATGCAGGAAATGTCATACAAATGTATTCAACAATTAACACACAATGTATTCCTGCATTTTATTATTGAATCTTTATCCACAGCAACTGTACTGGTGGTGTGAGTGATAGTGACTTGAATTCTACTTAGAATTGTCTACTTAGACAAGAACAGACACCAAGGACGAGTCTTGTGGCAGTCAATAAATGCAAACACAAACTGCTGTAGAAGATTTTCAGGAATTCGGTTTGTAAATTAAGATCTAAAACTTTGCCTGATGGTTAGTGCAAAAAAAAAAAAAATCTAAATAAATAAAAACCCACATGATCAAAATAACTTTTCACTATACTGCTGTACTGTTGGAAAGCTTTTCTCATGTCTTTGTTTATTTGTTTCTCATGAATTTTTGAGCAGTCAAGTTGTATAAAACCTACCATCCTGCTCTATTCCATCACATAACAGGGAAGGATAAGAGCCAACAGGTACTTTCGCTAAGACATGAGAAGCCAGAAAACGGTATGCTTTTGAACTGCTGTTCATGCTGCATCACAGAGCAGTGTAACAGACTCAAAGGAAAGCTCTTATAAACACTCATGCTCACAGATGCCAACAACTGTCTAGAGTCAGACTGATTGGCAGGGAAGAAAGATCATACCGTCCCTCCTACCCTAAAACAATGGGCTAGTTTGCTCTTTTTGGACAATTGATCATCTTCCGAAAGCAGGGTGATAGTGAACGTTTTCCTTGTGCACCACTCAGGGGCCCATGTTGGAATTCTTGTCTGTTGTAAATGTACATATGTTACAGATACAATAGATAGATGATGGGTGGAAGTTGCCGGAGTATTTCTTTAAACGATTACACTTTAATATTACAGTAAATTCCCCCTCGTTGACACACACACATATTGGGCTCCTACCTCTTTGCTAGCAGGAGATGGAGACTCAAAGTTTTCACTCCCCTCATGCTGCAGCAGGTTGCTGCTGGAAGACTCCGCCCCCTGTGGAGAGGTGGAGGCTGGGCCTGGAGACTTGAGAAAGAAGACGACGATCATTAATATGAGTCATCAGAATTAATCAGGATATATAAATAAGATAAGACAAGATAACACAATATGCTAAAAGGTATAGGCAAGAACATTTTGCTATAGAAATAGATGACTAAGAAGAATACTACAGTACAACTGAGATTTACCTCACACACAATGGCTTTAATGTTTCACACACAATGGCTTTAATGTTTCACACAGTGATAATGTTCTACATTTTGTTTGCATGGTAACATTTGTTCGCTCCTGCACAGTATTAATTGTTATAGTCTTTTAACATTGGTCGTAACATTAGTACAAATTCATTCTGATTAAATCTGAACAGCATGTCACTACAATTCACTCAGTCAGAGACATGGAACAATCGTATTCATTCCTATTATCTGATTTTATAAACAATTCTACTGAATATAATGAGGCTATCTACCCACACAACTGTACTGAGTATTAAACACAGTGACAGAAAGATATTATTCATAAAGCATGTACATTAACAACCAAGTGAGGGGTAAATTACTGCACTAGCATTTTACAGAAAAGATACAGAAAATAACCTCATAGAACATTAGCAGTCAAAGCTAATTATTTTATACGCTAATCAATACATGTTCAAATCTCATAATGTTCAAAGGAAAAATCTAGTGACAAGTACTCACTTATATCACATCCAGTTATACAGAGAAACAAAGAAGAAAATGAAGAAGAAAATAATTCGCTTGTTCCAGTATCGAAAAGAGAGCAGACGAACAGCTAAATATCACTGATCACCCGACTCTATTTCTGGAGTATTTTAATGTGGTTACACTGATGCTGAGTAAGTTCTAATTAAAGCTTCATGACAACTGAATCTAATGACAAGAGAAAAGAAGACATAAGAGACAAAAGAAGAGAAACAGATGCTCCTAGAACAATCCTGCAAAAACACACATCATCAATTTGATGGTTCGAAACATCCTCAGCCTCATCGTCGTTGTGCCCGTCATCCTGGTACATCCAAAAATTCTCCATCTTTAAAAGTTACAACAAAAGAAACTGTACGGTAGTTCTTAAAAAAAAAACTGCACACAGAAAAAGGAGATTGTGACTGTCACTGGGTCTAATCCGAGTTACTCTGGTGTAGCTCTGAAACGGATCAGGATACATTATGGCCTGGAATTAGAGAACACTCAGCTCCTGTTACAGCCCTATGACAAACATGTCCCTCATTTCTACTGAAACTCTACACAAGCAGCAAATCTATTGTACCTCTTTTAATAACATGGTGGTGAGCTGAATAGACAGTCCAATCAGAGAGCTGGATGATATGACAAGAATATCATGTGAATTCTGGATTTATTTATTGTCATGTCAATTATATTATCTGATCATTTAGGAGCCCAAAGTGTGTTGTGAAACCTACATGTCTAAGATTACCAGTGAAACGTCATGTGACATCTTGTTCAAATCATTTCAAAGCCTGTTTCTCCATCGCTTACAGAGTTTAAATGATTTAGGAGCCCAAATGTTGTGACCATAAACACAACATTCCACCGTAAGCTCTACTATGTTCGAATACTAAAATCATATAAACATACTCCCATTGCACCTGCACCATGAACTGGAAACGTGGCACAAAGAAGCGCTTTGCTCACCCAGAATCATTGCTGATGTGAGCTTATTATGGAAGAAAGACATTTTTCCTCCTCTGGTGTTTGTTACGTGAGTCTCACTGAATTATTTACACACAGTTTCCTTCTGTGTCACTTGGCAGCACTAAATAAATTATATTGTAGAAGGCAAAAATACTGCGATGAACTCATGGGGTAAATGACATCACAGGGAGGAATATAATGAACTGGTGATCTAAATTCTGTGGACACCTTGGAGGAGTCATGTGAATGATTTTAAAACGTTATCTAAGGATCGAGAACACCTAAAAATCAAGCTGATGTTAATATACATAACTACAGTATACGTTATATTTTAAACAAAGTATTATCAGTGGCACATTAACAGCACATGGGACTGGTAAAACATACGCAGCATATTAACCAAGACTAATAATAAATAAATAAAGAAGGGCTGATGTGGTAAGTACACTATCTGTAAGTAGACTCAAGGGCATAGTTTGAGGTGTTTGTGCTTTGAAATGTTCAGTACACTTCCTAACCCAGAGGGAGAGTCTTCAGCACAGTGGAATTGCTCATAAGATGACAAGCTGGATTTTACCTTCCTCTCAATTTTATTTTACAGAGAGCAATAAAGTGTCTGATCGTCAAACGACTGTTTCCTGCTGACTTGATTACAGGAAGTGACATCAAGCATTAATTTTCAATAATACAAAATCCTATTTGATGCTAAATCACTGTGTTTTAAGAAGAATAAAATCTTATTATATTTATATTATATATAAGAATAATATTTTTATTTTTTAAAAGCGTATGGCTGATGGGATATTTGTACGATTTTATAATTTTTCTGTTTGTTTGTTGTGTGTTTTTCTGTTTTTAATGACCTAATGGAAAGCACATTGGTCGATGGAAGTTGTAATTAATTGTGCTATGTAAATAAATTGTCATTGTCATAAAACATTTTTTGTCATGTCAGCCTGTAATACCATACTGTCACTGATTATTTTTCTATAAGAGCATGCTCATTGTGTGATGGAACTGGTCTGGCCTTTTTGGCCATTGGGCTATACATCCGAGTTATATTTTGAATGAGGGAGGTGTGAGGTGTGTTTAAGACTTTCAGGAACAAGAGATGTGGTTTGAATTAATGATAAGATCTTACTGATCTAGCTGCATGTTTTCCTCTCAGAAGACAGACAAGTTGTGCTAATGCTGTTAAATAACAGGGTAAGTGCAAACATTTGGTATAGATTACAGTATGGTGTAGAATTGAAACAATTCAAACAGTAAAGGTGTCTTGCATTGGTACATAAACTAGGAACAGTTCATGTGGAATCTGCAGTCAGAATAATCTCAAGTGAACTGACAAAAATATCTGCAATCTCACATAGCCGGTGTGATTGTGCGAGTCTAGTGAGCTCGATTCCACACTAAATCTTTTCTCTGCTCCCTACTTGGATGGTGGAATATTTTAGTTTAACACATCACTAAATAATCCTTAATATCTTAGATCTCTCTACCCTTTCTGAATCCCCTAAACTGCAGTAATTGTGTGTGCTACTGAATAGGACTCAGACAAATGCTATACCTGCTCTGCATTACATGCTGCTATACAATCCAGGAGCTGCTGTTTGTGTGGTGCAACAATGAAAACAGAATAAGACACATTACCCTAAACACACAGCTGGTGATTATCATGTGCATGGATGGAAAAAATAGAGAAAGATATCAATTGCCTTGACTAGCCAGGATGAAATCTGATACTGTTCAGCAAGATGGAGGCTGGAGAACAGTTACATAGCATCTGTATATTAGGTTAATAATTCTATATAGTAACATGATAATCATTATATTTCAGCTCAAACGTGAGAAAACCGTGTGATAGATGAAGGAGAGAAGAAGCTTTAATACTCGTGACTAGATGGAATTGTTGCTTGTTATGTCTCGCTATCTCTCTCTCTGTCACGTTCTCTCTCTCTCTCCCTCCCTATCTTTCTCTCTGTCTGCTTCTCGCTCTCATTCCTCCCTCCCTCCCTCCCTTTTCTCAAACCTTGTTGTGGTTGAGGTTAAAGGCTTCTCCATTTGGCTGCACGAGTCATATGCTCCCATGGCAGAATACAGATAAGTCCTGCTGGCTAAGGGAAGTAAAGTCAGTGCGGTGTGTATTGGAGCCACCTTGTATTTTCCTCAGGCAGGAGATTTGTCCAGAGAGCAGCACTCACTGTGCAGAGACATGTTCACCCCACTGCGTACCCAGCAGCAAGCACAAGATAAATGGAGGAGCAGGGAAAATACAACAAGCTTCTAGAAACTCCCTGATCTGCAGTTCTTTATGGGAGTAAGTAGTTGGAGAACTAACATGCTAGACCCAAAATAAAAATGATGACTATGTGCAGATTGCATATTTAAAATTCAACAGAAGTAAAAAACCTTGGGATTGTAGTTCTAGATTTTTTTTTTCCAGACAACTTACATCCATCCCCATGACCCGAGGTAGTTTGGATAAGCGGTAGAAAATGAGTGAGTGAGTGAGAGTGAACTTACATCCAAATTATTATTATTATTATTATTATTATTATTATTATTATTATTATTGTGCTGTACAATGATGCAAAATACACCTGCTTAGATTAATGATGTTTCTTTTTTGGTCAAAAATATATTTAATGCTCATTGATGCATATTATTAAAATAATTTCAACCCAATTAACTGATTGAGTTGATTAAGTTATGCTTGCCCATAAACCCCCTCTCCTTGACAGGATGCTAAAACACTTCATTGAAAAAATCTAAACCAGCTTCAAACAAAATGCTCCATGGTCATAATCATGCTGTTTACTCACATCTCCCCCTAGTGGTGGCTGCAGGTCCGACTCCATGCTGGGGCTCAAGTCTTGTCTCATCACCCAGATAGGCTCTTTGGGTTCGTCTGGTGTGTAGGGTGAACGCACCGTCCTGCTCTTCACCTCCTCGATGGCCTCCTTGATGTCTTTGATAGCCAGAGAGATGGCGTCTCTCTTCTGTCTACTGCTTCTGATCTGAGCTGACTCCTCAGAGGGGCTGCTTATGAGGGTTTTGCCATCCTCTCCTTTCCCTCCCTCGTTCACTGACTCCCGAAGCTTTCCCTCCTCGTCCTGCTCTTCTTTGTGTCGGACTGCTTCCTGTTCTGCTGCAGGGTGCTCCAGGCTCTGTAAGCTCAAACTCTTATTCCCTTCATCCTCGATATGCTCAACATCCTCGTCCTGCTCACAGCTGTCAGTGCGTGGGTAAGGAGCAAACTCAGCTTCCTTCTCGGGACTGTCGGATTCGCCGTCCGAGCGCTCATCATAGTGGTGGAGTCTGGAGCCCACGGCCTCCTGCTGCCCAAAAGAATCACGGTCCATAAGCCGAAGCCCAGCACGACGCTGCTGAGGCATGTCTCCTTCAGGTGCTTCTGGGATCTCCTCATACACATGCTCCTGGACTCCGTAATCAGCATAGGCCTCAGAATAGGGCTGATCATCAGGCCGAGCCTGGGTGTAAACATAGTTGGAGTAACCGGGGTTCAGTGCCTCAGTGTTGTGTCTGGTTGGCCGCTCCATGTTTTGCAGGGGCTCATGGGGAAGTGGAGGAGGCTGGGGAGGATACTGGGGTAGCTGCTCAGATTCAGCATTCTCTGAGTATTCTTCCGCTTCAGGTCGTAGTGCAACACCGTACATACCCTCGTCCTCGGGTTCGGCCTCCAATGCCATGACGGCGTCACCCTCGGCCTGGTCTGTGTGGTTGTGAAAGCCACTCTCTGTACTTGCAGAACGGGCCAGTTCACTGTGGTTGTCCTCTTCATCCTCCAGTCGCTGTTGCTCAGCTCTTTCTGCCTCCCTCTGTTGTCTTTCCCTCTCTCTCTGCCTCTGCCGCTGCTGCTGAGCCCTCAGTCGTGCCTCTGTGTCCCCTTGCCTGCGGTAGCGGCTCACCGCCGGGCGTGGGATAGGCCGCTGAACTTGCTGCTGTTCCACGTCACCTTCATCAGGCATCCTGCGGGAGGTTCTTGGTCGCCCGGCCCCTTCGGAGCCCTCGTGACGCCGTTGACGCTGTGACCCAGTCTGGGAGTAGTTGTTCTCACTGCCATTCCCACTGTGATGATGACGAGAGCGGCCCGAGTTTTCGTGTCGTCTGCGCTGGGAGGAGGACTGCTCTCGACGGCCCAGGTCGGCTTCAGGTGCCTCAACTGGCTCGTAGCCCAGCGGTGCTTCCTGATGGCTCATAGCTAGGACAAGCAAGGGTTTATACTCAGTGCATCATCTCCTCCAAGCCAGGAGCAGCACAGACCAATGCAAGGCCTGCAAACACAGTGGGAGAAAACCAGAAGTCAACCACTAAACTATAACAGTCATACATTACTTTTTCTTTAGAATGTAAATTTCATCCAAACAAGATGACAAGAAGCTTGATAGTTACTAGTGTAGCTCTTACTAATGAAGCTTTATAACATGTCCTCTAGGCCACACCTCCTCAGGTTTAAAAGTGAAATAATATCAGAAACCTTAGAGCTGTGAGCATTATATTTTCTGAAATAACTGAAACCCCTGACATTTTTTTGTTGGTTTTTGAGGGTAAAAGCAAACATGAGACACCAAATATTTCTGCTGATCGACTACGTTTGAGATACGTGGGAAATTTTATTGGACTAAAACATTCATTTATTTGTGCATTGTAAAGTATAATGTGTGAAAATCAACCACAAAAACGACTGAAACTGAAATGCAATAAACGTACTGTTTTCTGTGAAGCTATTTCACACAGTTAGCTCAATGATTCATAAGTTGTCAGAAAGTAATCTGTATTAGTTTTATTAGATGCTTTTTTATTAAGTTACAAGACGATATTAAAAAGAGCTGAATTGACGGGAGACTGCGCAGCCACGCGGATTAACAAAATCACATTTAGCACATTGTTATGATGTCTGTCTCAATATGACAGTCCTTAAGCCATTTTAGGCAGAAATAAGCTCTGACTTCACTGACTACTTCAATTACTGTAGATGATGCATCTTCATTCAGCAAAGGGCTTCATAATACTGCACAGTGTCTCTCTATATTTAGATCATTATGCATTATACAGATACATTATAATGCTTCCTCCAGCAGCCACATCCTCGCTTATAAGCCAGATAGCAAACAAATGCATGAGTCATATTTGATAAAATCATTTTTTTTTATGCACAATCGTGTACAGAGGTATCACAAATATAGTACTCCTGTCAGTGACGTGTCATAATATCAATGTCGACGACGACATAATCACGAGTGACTGTGTAAATGAGTGACTCACAAAGCGGTGTGGAGCGCGAAGATGGAGCTGAGTGCCAGCGTTTTTTATCACAAATTGACAGCAGCACTTTATAAAGCAGCTTATCCTGTTTCGGTGTGTATATCGGATATTGTGGGGGGTAACATCTCCTCTTATTAGTCATATAAGCTAAAAATAAATACATAAATTTAAAAGAAGAAGAAGAAGAAAAAAAGAAACCACCTGGTTCACACAGACACATTTGCAAAGAGCTCTAGTTGCCACGGTGATACGGTCCCCTAGCGGGCTGCTACTGCCGAGTATATTCACACTGCAGATACATGCATTGAGAAGTGAGAAAAAACTTCATGCTGCCTCCTTCTTATAGTACAGACCCTCCTCTTTCTTCCCACGAGAAATCCTCTTCCTTCTAATCTAACACTACAAAGAGACGGGGACATGGACAGAACAGTGTGAGATTGTGTGTGTGGTGTGTGTGTATTTGTGTGATTGAGAAAGAGCTGGGAAAAATGTCATCAGCTCCATAAGGCTAAACAAAAAGAATCATCTGATTGATTATCCTTACACTCAGGATGTCAGGAAAAATACCTTTCTTGCCTTGTGGCATCAGAGTGTTGATGCACAACATGCGCTCTGTTTCAGCTTATACCTGGTCTGTGCAGCATGAACACAAAACATACCTGGAATCTATAGGATTAGCGGTGAAGCAAGGGAAGAAAAGGAAGAGTATTCGATCATCTGAAACATGAAGCACTACCGAGGGTCATTCTTCTTATTCAACCACAAGCAGAGATTCCTCATTGTCTCATGTGTTTCAACTTAATATCTAGCTAGCACATCTGTAGGAAACTCTCTCATAATGTACAGAGGCATCTTTAGAGCACTTTTATTCATTTTTTTCAGTTGCAAATAAATTGATTTAAAATAAAAGATTCATTAAATCTGAAAAATTCATCCGTTCAGATGTGAATTTGTTGTCTGTGAATGACTCAGTGTGTCTCAATCAGCTCCCCAGGCAGTGAGTCAGTACATCATATACACAAGATCAGCCACTGGTAAGGACCTGATTCACTACACACTGGGACAAAGAAGACATTCTAATTCCCTCATCAATTAGTGCACAAACCCAAACATATAAAATCTTCTTTTCCATCCAACTCCCATCCATCCATTTTATCCATCTAACATTGTTAGCTTAATCACATGTTTATGTCGAGCTGGATCGTAGGATAACTAGTGGATTCATTTAAAAACCATTACATGTTCACTCATTTCTAAGTTGTTCAATTCACACAAATATGTAGAATGTCAAATAAGTAATCATTTAGAATCTATAACGATGATCAGAAGCTACCTATATGTGTAAACAAAGTCGTATGAATGTACAGCTGAGACGCCATTTCCAGTAAGGGATCAAAGTCAGCATTGATGCTCCCGGGTTTTTGAGGCTTATTGTGAGTTTTTTTTTACTAGGCAAATTTTCCAGTGGACTAGAAGGATCTCGTGAGAGACAGAGAGAGAGAGAGAGAGTGAGAGAAAGAGAGACCTTAAAATGGCCGACTCTGATCAGCATCCTGTTTTCTCCAGAAATGCTAACAGATAACATAAAACCTTAATATGCGCAAGCAAAGCATTCGTAAGCAGAAATATTTGATGTACTTCAGGGTTACTCAACTAAAATGTGTAAAGACCCAGTTGCATAAGTTTCTTGCTTAACTAATTCCTTGCAGTTAACATTAATGCTTAAAGATTAAGTGAAGAAAAAACCCTCAAACCTTCTGTGGTTGTGGTAACGTTTTAGCACCACAAACTTAAACAGATAAAACATCTACTCTGAATCAGATCTCCTAATAATAAATGCATATCTGTCCATTTGTCAAAAATTAAATACTTTTTTGTCTTTGTTTTTTTCTTTTACAAGCCATGTCGCCACGTCTCTAATCAGAACAGAGGTAAATAAAATAAATAATTTACATCAACGCCTGTGATTGGATAAAGCAGCGATATTAGTTCTGCTACAGAAGCTGTGATGGTTCTTGTTAAGGAAATGAAAAACTACAGGCAGCTTGTTTCTTGTTTTCTAGCGCAGTCTCTCAAATACTTTACTGTTCTGCCATCTAACAGCCCCCTGCTGTACTGCTCGCCTGTGAATGCTGAACAAAACTACATATGAACAAGGCTCACGAGTGGCAACAATAAAACGTTCACACTAATCGCCTGAAGATCCATATCCATCCACTGGCTGCAAAAAAAACAGAAAACTGGGCTCTGAACTCTTTTTCGGTTTGAGCTTGAGCCAAAGGTGTATAAGGAAGAGGGCAGATATAGCAGCTCTCATTAATGCATGTTTGGCTGCACTGTGATGGATGAACAGCAGTCAGAAGAGAAATGATGCCAATAGCAGAGCTGCAGATCTGGTGGAAAGAACAATATTAATCTTTAATCTTTCTTTCCGAGAGCGTATTCCTGCCTTGTGTCCAGTGTTCTCCACTTATGTGACCACAGAACAAATGAGGTGTCCATCAGGACGAACGTATTTTTAAATATTTATTGACCTAATTCAACATGTATTGAGGAGTTAACAATTTTTTTTTTTTTTTTTTTTTTTTTTACATGTGTTTTTTTTTGTCAGTTCTAGTTTTACAGTAATTAGTTATACGCTTTTCATGTGATGGACAGAGAATAAAGAAAACAACAAAAAAAAAAGATTATGAGTTTTAAGAAAGAAGAAAAATTACGAGATTTCCTTTAAAGGCAGCAAAACCTGAAAAATGTATGCAAATGCAGCAGAATGACAGAGACAGAGAGAGAGAGCGAGAGAGAGAGAGAGAGAGACAGAGAGAGAGATCTGTAATGCCACAAAGGAAGGTGAAGCAGTAACACCTTGGCATGAATACAGATGAAGGTCAATTATGAAGGCAGAGCTGACAAGCAAAAACACATCACTGAAACCCTGAAGGTCTTTCTTGAGCTCTCATCCCACCAGCCCACCATCCCTTCGTCCCACTCTCTCCTCTCAGCAGGGCCTTCCCTGTGAGCGCAAAGCAGGTTGGCATGTTAGACCACTGTGTGTGTGTGTGTGTGTGTGTGTGTGTGTGTGTCCTTCCCCACCCCTCTCTCACACTGGCTCTACATGAGCCCTCACACAAACACTCATCTGTCAAGGACAAAGCAGCATGCCAAGCAGTCTACTCTACACCCAGAAAACGAGGGATAGAGAGGATAACGTGACATGATTTGACTTAATGCAGTGACATCTGCTTTTCACCAACGTGCTAGGCATGAGTCAGTGCGTGCATGTGTGTGTGTGTGTGTGTGTGTGTTTGTATCAGATCTGAGGTTGGGGTGATGAAATAAATCCTGTCGGGATGTAGAATGCAATAGTGTGTCTCGGTAAGGAAACACACTTCTAGACAACAGTACCAGAGACAGGAGCTTAGCGGCTTTCAGTCGCCCGGCGTCACCTCCTGTAATGCCGTGCTTATTAACGAGAAGAAGACAAATATCCTTCCAGCTGCTGAAGTGGCCCACATCTGAGCATGCAAGCTGCTTCAACATCATTAAAGACACGCTCTGCCATTTTTCTAATCTAGCCGCTTTGCTGCATCTGTGCAATTACCACAGACCAGAACCTTTTTTTATAGTGTTTCCATATTATTAGTTAAAAGTTCATTTTTGATTAAAAAAAAACAAACAAAAAAAACCAAAACAAAGGAAGTTTAGAAACAAGGACATTTAGAAAAGATAAGGTGGAATATTTTGGAACTGCACCATCAACGTTCATAAGAAACGCAGACATAAAGGAAGATGAAGTGATACTGGGGCTGATTTCCTTCTTTACTCATTTTCTCTAATTGTTTGCTTTACATTACAAAAGAACCACCTAAAAATCCACCATGCAGCTGAATTTTCTGGTTTGCTACTCTCCATTTGTGCTGAGATTTTTCAGCAGGCTTTGTTGACACATCTATGTCATCAGCGGTAACCAGGATCATCATTTATTCCCATAAAAAGGTGGTCAGAAGAGATTTTTATAGAAGTGTTTTTTTTTGGCTTATGTTGGTATTAACATTCTTTGTTGGAAACGTTGTTATTTGGAGGACATATGGCAGGGTTCTCATGTTCTATGTCTCAGGGTGTCTTCTGGGTGCTGTGGTTTCCTCTCCCAGTCCAAAGACATGTATTGCAGGCTGACTGGCATCTGTCTATAAATTGTCTATAGTGTGTGAAGGTTGTATGTCAGGTCTGGCCTTACTGTTCATAAAGAAATGTATGCTGAACATATACAAAATTATAAAAATGCACTGACTAAAGCTAAATCCGATTACTACTCCAACATAATTGGAGATACAGTAGCAATGAGAACTCTAGGTCTCTTTTCTTGGTGGTGTGGGAAAATAATTTTAAGTCATTGTTTTATTTCCTTTTAGTTCTAGCATATTTTGTGGATCATGTAGAAGCCAAATCAAGTTACAATGCTAGTTAAATTCAAACTTTACATTAGACTTGTGGTTCCTGTATCTCATTAATATGAAAGGAAAGGGGCAAGGTAACTCAGGCTATCATCTGTCTCTTTGTGCCATTTGTCCCATTGTTTAAGGTGGCCATTTGATTAAAGGTCTGAGAAAGACTGTTATGTTAATGGGATTAAGGGTGAAATTCCAGGATCTGGTGTGGGGGCTGTTGCATCCTTTCATGCTTTGATTGTCACCTGAGTGATTTGTCTCTATCTGATGGGACTGCCCCCTAAAATGTGTATATTTACAATGTATTACAACTTTAAGTCAGACTTGATGACTGCAGAACCCGTGCCAGTACACTCTGACTTGCAGACTCGTTTCATCGTGTATCTACAATAAAGACTACTGCACAAGGATATCCAAGTCTCCTGGTCTTCTCTGGAAAAAGTTTACAACAGTGGTAAACAATATTCTGAAACCACCTGATTCTTTGCCATCTGATATGTATTCTACTGACCTACTGTATGTGATCGCTTCTTGACTTTTTTTATACAGTATCTAAGGTTGAGAATGTACATCGGCAATTACCTACTGGTACCCTTCAAATGATTTTTGTCAGTCTATCACTCACACACCTCCCCACTCTGTTTTCTCTAATTTTACACTACCAACTATCTCAGAGACAGTAGGTCTGATAGGTAAATCTAAATCTTCGATTTGTCAGTTAGACCCTCTACCAACTCCTTTAGTAAAAGCTTGTTTACCAGCCCTTTTGCCGTTGATTACCAAAATTGTTCATGCTTCACTTGGTTCTGGTTTTGTACCTCCATCTCTTAAATCTGCTATTATCACACCCATACTTAAGAAACCAGGGGGTGATCCATTCAATTTTGAAAATTTTCGTCCCATTTCAAACTTACCATTTATCTCTAAGGTAGTTGAAAAGTGTATTGCAACTCAAATTCGTGAACATCTGTCCAACAATAACTTGTATGAAACAGTTCAATCCGGTTTTTGTCCCCACCACAGCACTGAGACTGCTCTTGTCAGAATAACTAATGATCTTTTGGCAGCTGACTCTGGGCTTTTAACTATACTTGTCCTTCTAGACTTGAGCGCTGCCTTTGATATTATCTCACATAACATACTTATTGACAGATTAGTTTCCATTGGTATTACTGGCACTGTTCTGTCTTGGTTTAGGTATCTATCTGGGCGCAGTCAGCGTATTCAATTAAAAGGTTTTAGTTCAAGAACATCTACAGTCATCACTGGTGTTCCCCAGGGTTCTGTTTTGGGCCCACTTCTTTTCATTATATATATATGCTTCCTCTTGGTGATATCTTCAGGAAATATGGCACTAATTTTCACTGCTATGCGGATGACACCCAACTCTACCTGTCTGCCAAACCCACTGGTTCATTTCCTCCGCCGTCTTTGTCAAGCTGTTTAGCTGAAATTAAAGCCTGGCTCTCGGTGAACTTTTTGAAGGTAAATGGCAATAAAACTGAGGCTCTGCTTGTTAGCACTAGATCAGTTATGTCTAAATCTAACTATTTCTCTTTACATATTGACAATACTGCAATCTGTCCTTCCTCTCAGGTTAAAGGTTTGGGTGTCATCTTGGATAGCACACTATCTTTTAAAGCTCAAATTAATAATATAACACGGATTGCATACTTCCATTTGCGCAACATTAATCGTCTCCGTCCCTTTCTTTCAAATAATAATACTGCAGTTCTCATTCACGCACTAGTCACTTCATGTATAGACTACTGCAATGCTCTTCTTACAGGTATTCCTTCCAAATTGCTGCATAAGCATTCAACTGGTTCAGAATTCTGCAGCTCGTGTTCTCTCTAGAACACCTTATACTGATCACATTTCTCCGGTTCTCCAGCAATTGCATTGCCTTCCAGTAAAATATAGAGTTCAGTTTAAAATCCTGCTACTCACTTATAAGGCACTTCATAATCTCGCACCACAATACCTTACTCAACTTCTCCAGGTTTACACTCCTTCACGTGCACTCAGATCTTCATCTTCAATTTCTCTTGTGGTACCTCAGATTCAACTTACTACTATGGGTGCCAGATCTTTTAGTTGTGTTGCCCCCCGCCTATGGAATTCTCTTCCCCTCGATGTTCACAATAGCGAGTGCTTGCTGACATTTAAAACGCGTCTTAAGACTTATCTTTTTATACAGGCTTTCTTATAACATGTTTTATTGAGACTTAAATGCACTTTATATATATATTCTGTTTGTTTATGTGTTTTGTCTTATGCAATGACCTGTATATTGCTTGTAAGGTGACCTTGGGTGTTCTGAAAGGCGCCATGAAATAAAATGAATTATTATTATTATTATTATTATTATTATTATTATTATTAAGTTGTGTGTCATGTGATTAACTGGCAGCCTGTCTATGGTGTACCATGACCTGTGTCCCAAGCCTCTTGAGATAGAGACTTCAGATTCCCCACAACCCAGTAGGATAAGCGGTGTAGATGGAAGGATGGATGGATACGTCACTGAGACATCATGATATAATTGCTCAGCCCTGATCGTTTGATTCTAGAGCTGCTAGATTTACATATTAGATTGCATCCCTTCAAGTCTGTGACTGGCTAGTATACAGAATATACCTTCAAATACCTAAAATCCAAGAGCAACTACAGCAAAGTATTTTTTTGCTGAGTCGAAGCCGTGTACAAAAAGCACAAGACTTATGCAGGTTGAATGTTTACTAAAGCTCGCAGGTAAGCTCACAGCAGGAGATCTGGGAAAACGAGATCTCACAATACTGGAGGCTTTACACATTGGCATCAGAATCTGGCAACAGAGTACTTAATTATTTACATAAAATGTACAGAGTTACAGAAAATAAAGCAGATTTAAAACTTTAAAGCAGATTTACTGAACCTGGACTCTAGGTGATTGTTGTATAAGCTAATGAGCAGTATTAGATAATGTATTCAACAAATCTTACACTAATACATTGTTTTGCTACGACATTGCTGTGTGTCTCCTCTGAATAGTGATTTATGTTTAGATGAATGGTTGGCAGTGGAGAGCTTATATTAAGTCGAGAGTGGACTGAAGTGGAAGGCTTATTGTACTTGCATCATTATGCAATTCAGTGTGTGAAGGTTATTTAAATAAAGTGTTCTGCAGAATTTCCATAAATAATCCCAACAGCTGTAGGATTATTTTTGTGCAATCTAAACTGACAAAATTGCCACAGGGACAGAAAAGCACAGATCAAAGTAATAATTGGCACACAATGTGGTCACTCACACACACACACACACACACATGCAGAGCTCCATCGTCTCTGACAGCATGGAGAAAATGACAGATCGTTACTCTAACAGGATTATCACTGGTGGCTTTAAAGCGCTAACAGCAGCTCCTCTTCTAGTCCCCATGAAACAGCCTCTTAACTCTGACTGTATTACTTATGCTGATGTACTCACAACCAAGCAAGTCTGAGTGATATTCGCATTGAATAGCTTGACTGACTTACACAACAGCACATGACATACACAACACTAGCAAACAGAACTAAACCTGAGCGTAACTTACTGTAAGTGAGCTCGCTACACTCAGAGAACAGCACTGAGATTACTGACATGCAGGATACCTGCACTGGTGATTACCATGAACTGGACTGACGATGCTGCTATCATAGAATCATAGAGTGCAGCTATCATAGAAAGTCTTGTGTAGTCTTTACACATGTGAAATTTATATATTGCTGTGCTAGCAACTTCCATAATTCACTAATGAACAACTCTGCATTTTTAGCCACAACAATCACAATAAAACTCTGTGGAATCCTCGAGATACGGACCATCCAAAAGTCACGCTCACATTACAGAGGTAAATTGGAACAATTCCGATTTTTCCAGATTTTTTTATTGGCTGTCTGAGTATTTCAAAATCTGTTTCTAAGCTTCAGCAGTCCAGATTGGGAGAAGCTGTGACGACTGTAGCCTCACATTCCTGTTCTGGGCTAAGAGAAGTAAAATTTATTATGAACTGATGCATTTAATTTGAAACATTTTCATTGTTATTCTGAATTTTTAAAACTGCATTGCAACAATTTCCACTGTTAAAAACTATATAGAAGTGGAACCCCATGTGGACTTTTGCTCTTGTAGTTCATCCACCTCAACGTTCGAAACATAATTTCAGGTGATATTCTGCTCACCAACGGCTGTAAAAAGTGGATATTTTAATGAATTACCATAGGCTTCCTGTCAGCTTGAACCGGTCTAGCGATTCACCTTTGAACTGCTCATTGGCTGTTTTTTTTTTCCAGTCTATTCAGTGGAAACCCTACTGTGTGAAAATCCCATTATTTCATCAGCTTCTGAAATACTCAAATCAGCCAACAAGCAACCCTGCGACAGTCAAAGTCATTAAGATCTCATGGTTGATTGACTGGATAACTGCATGAATGAGCAGGTGTACCAATTAAAGTGGCCAGTTTGATATCTCAGATATCTACAAATAAACATGTCATTGAAAAACATTATATAAAAAATAAAAAAAAATCATAATTAAATGATGCTTGTAATATGACTGCAGGATATTAAAGTCTGAATGAAGTTTTAACTATAAACCTGCAGCACTGGAGTATGAATAAAGTTGGATGATAAATGCGTAATAAAATTAGCATGCCAGACTGCACTACAGAACGCCCTGCTGTCCGGTTGACGACATTATTGTTGCCTCGGTGACAGAAGAAATGACAAATAACAAGAGTTTCAAATGCCAAATGAGAACGTAAACATGTTCATCAAAATGTTCAATATTTTTTAAAGCTTACAGTTTTGTAAACCAGACAGAGACAGATCTACATTTACATGCTGCAGCAGTTTCACTTCAGTTTTTAACCCCTTCCACCCCGAGCCAGGACAGTAATTATAAATCCTTTCTTAAGCATCCAAAGCCGGCATACCAGAAGTACGGGAAGAATCTCAGTTATAAGACTACATAGACCATTTCCACCGAAACAAAACACAATCCAACACCAAGTGGCTAAATTAACAGACAGAAAAAATGTGTAAACAACAAAACTGACACAAGTAATCAGCCATTACACGATACAAGCACACCCCCACACACATTCTGCAGATTCCAATGGTATAAGGATCAGAAAGAAAAAAAAAAACATTTTTTTTTTAACTACAGTATTTTTTGTTATGATACATCATCTCTTACTCTTACTCTTGTGTGTGTATATATGTATATATATATATATATATATATATATATATATATATATATATATATATATATATATGTGTGTGTGTGTGTATGTGTGTGTGTGTATTAGTCTAAGTACCAGAATTATTCAAACACACCTTGTAGTTTTTAAGGTTTCCTTCTTTTTTATTATTATTTTTTATTAATTATTAATATATAATTTATTTTCTCGATTATAATTTTAAACTGAACCTGTTGTTTTCAGGCAACAGGCTCAAAAATAGGCCTAGGGTTGAACAGGTTTAACATAAAATCCAACATCTTTTGTGTAAGGAATATATCGATTGAGTTTGCGATAACAAAATACCCAATTATCGAGCTACAAATCTGCTTAATTAGAAGAGTCAGTTCATTTAATAACAAAATAACTTTCATACAGGAGTTTAAAAGAGTGGTCAAATAAATTTACACAACATTCATAACCCAAAAAACAACATTTAATTCGATGCCAATCTATTACACTGAAGTATTTCTCGTTCACTTCACTGGCGTCTTTAAGACTTTAAAGAGAAGCTGTTAATAAAGATAGAATAGAATAGAAGCTTTTATTAATTATATATTAGCATGCTGTGACTGATAGAAGCAATGGATGGTATGGATCTGCTGCCCAGTGTCCTCTCAGGGCCATTCCCATCTGCCTTTCGTAATTCTAATTTAGTCTGTGATTTACCGTGACTGGCTAAGCCAATAAAAACCTTCCAATGCTGAACTAATTACTATTGCTTGGATAATGAGGAACGCTATGACAATTACGCCGCAGGGTCAAGGACTCTCAGCGCAAGGTTGCAGACTTCGGCAGAATTTTAAACACATAGACTTAGTACAGATACACCAGTGTTTTACGACGTAATCCCTGTCCATAGAGCCATGATCTAATTGCTCATCTCAGTTTAGCTTATTAGCCAAAACACAAAAATAGTAATTCGTATAAAGAAATCTACTGTAAATCTAGCGCCCGTTCCAAAGACATTTGCCTACTCGTGCTAATTTAAAAGAAGGGATCGTGTGAATCGGGTCCAGAAATAACCGAGTGCTAGCTCAGCAGTAGGTACTGCAGACTGGCTATGTGTAAGTTATGTTCCATTTAACTCTGACTTTAAGACAAATACATTGACAGGAGGTGCTGTAACCACAGAGTGAGATTTATTGCAGTTAAGCCTTTTGCCAGCAGTTACGATGAACGTTACAGCTTTTAGCCTGTTCGGGTTCACTAGTAAAATGATACCAGCTCGAGGCAACCTGACAAAAATCCTATACACTAAAGAGTCGTTTCTCATACATCAGATACTAATATCTTTTTGTCTGTGGCTGGCCAATTATTTTCCACAGAAAAGATGGAATTTACAGTACAGTATTTCAGTAAGAGGAGGGTGACCTGTTTATATGTCACTTCAGCTCTATACAGCAGCACAGACGGGTTTGATATAAAACAGTAAATATGAGGTAAACGTGCAGAGCCTTTAAAACAGTCAGTGTAGGTGAATCTTTTTAATAGTCTTGTAAATGTAATAATCTTTTTAACTTATTTCATTAAGTTGAAATAAGTGGGCAGAATTAAACTCTTTTTTACCAGGACACTGGAATTCAAAATCAACTTTTTCAAATCAGTATGAACAAATGTATGATTTTATTTCGGCAAGACTGATATAAAGCGAGTCAGGATTGCACAATGTTGGATTTCAGTGTGAGTTGATTTGAACTCCTATAATAACCTTATACAGAACAAGCATTTGGGACATCTCAGAGAGCAGAAATGGGTTTGATATCACCATTTACATTTGTGTGATTGATTAATTGTTTTTTTTTTTAACTTTTCTATCAATATATATTGGCCTGAGTAAACTAATAAACAGAAATACTTCTGAAAAACTATAATTCTGAAAAATTATAGTTTTTTCTGAAAAATAGTTTATTCTGAAAAACTATAAGTCCTAAGTATCTACTTTCTTATAGGCATCATATTAACCACCACTGTGGAGCGTGAACTGAAAAAGACATTCAATGCTGAACATGGACACAACAAAACAGGAGCAAATGCACAGTTAAACCTCAGACGTAACTACTGACAAGAAGTTGTGTGAGAATTACATACAGGGTGGTGCCTGAGTGAGACAAATGCGTGTATCTGTTATGTATGATTCTGTCCATGTTTGTTTGTTTGTTTGTTTGTTTTTTTTCACTTGCCAACCCAAAATAGTACAACCTGCTCAAATGTTGCAATTTCAAAAATAATCGAATGTAAAAGGTGTGCAGGATCAAGTACTATTTCAAAAACCGTGTATATTCGTAAATGTCATATTGTTCAAGGAAACTGATTTTTAAATTGACTAACGTGATAAATACAACTTCTGATGCAGCAATATTTTGGCGATGTACTACACTCCTATTAGAGGTTTATTTCAATGTTAGTCGTCTTCTCCTTCGTGTATTATCTCTGGGTATTTTCATATTTTTTAAACTGTCTCTTGTTTTAATTTTACATCATATTACATTTGACAGTAAAAGAAACAAAAATATTTCTTGCTTCAGTTCACGTTGTCTATCACCCAATTTTTTTATTTTTTTTTTCTGAGAATGGCTTAAAGATAAGTGTTTGTGTTTAAAGCCGGCGGTCTGGCTGTTACTCGAAACCATATCCTGGACCCTTCTCCAACAAAAAAAATCTGTCAACCTTAGAGGTGTAAAAAAAACTATACATGGGGAAATACATAAACTGAATGAGAGTCAGCGTAATTATTTCACCATAAACACAGAAACTGATTAAATATAATCTTAAATGAATTTTAAGTGCAAGCGTCATTTCTAAAGTCGAAAAGCAAGTAACTTCCCTCCTTAATACTAGAGAATGTGTCTCCTGAGTCTGTTTCATCTCTGAAGATCCCAGATCTGTCCTCTAAGCGGCTGCTTTGCTGTATCTCATAGCAACACCTCCATCGATGCCTCAAATCCAGCAGAAATCCATCAAAAGTGATAAAGCTAATACAACTGCACTCAAACACCTTCTCCCTTCCCAAAAACAAGTAACATGTACCATTAAAGCACTACAGCTCTGTCAAATAGCTTTTGGGATTCTCGGTGTACTCAAGCTGAACAAATCTAAACTTCTTGGCTGACTAATTAGCTGTTAATCTCGGCGTTGCTTTCCTAAAGGTAGGAAAAGAAAAAGTGCACATAAGCAAACTGCACATTCAAAGGATGTAGAAAATTAATTAGCGCATCATTTTACGCTGCCACAGACAGACTCAACGTGTTCATTTTATAAAACCAGTGAAAATCAAAAGCGGGTGACATCCTGAATGAATCAGAAACTTAAGCAAGAACTTTATATTTATTACAGCAGGAAAATGATTAATGTTTGTTGTTGTTTTGTCATATATGAAATGCCCTTTCCTGCAAAGATCTACATCATGAGCGCTATTAGCCTTGTAATAGATATATGTGAGATTCAGACACTATAAAGGAGTGACTCGAACATGTCTGATTGATGATTAATGATGATCAAATCTTTTTAGAAAGTGTGTGCGTATATAAGTAGAATGTGGGCCTTTTAAACGTTCAAACTCTGATTGATTGCTTTTGATTATGTACATGAAAAAAGTCAAATAGTACTTGACTAGTGAAATTCCACTAGTTATGTAACAAGCAACGCATGACAAACCGTACAGTTATACAACAATAATTATTTTTGTGCATCAGCATGGTCCAAATTCAGTCTCTCCAGATTTTTTTGTCTTTTTTTCTTATTTTTTTGTGCTTTTTAAGGACAACTGGAAAATCTCTTAAACTAGTGAAATTACAAGCAATATTAATGCATCAGTGAATGAAAGTAGTGTTTATATCAGCGTGGTTTTGTGAAATAAGGATCAAATCACAAACCTCCATTAATGATCTGACGTTTTCCCACGACCCCCTTGCTCCGAGAGGTCATGACCCCATGACCCCCAGGTTAAGACCAGTTAAACCACCAGTTTATTGTTATCTAAATCTGTTGAATGTCCATGAAATAAGTTCAGTCCTGTTATCTCTATCAATATCACAATGCTAAATATCATCTCCTTTTCTCTCTCAAAGTTAATAAGATGAAAAACACCATGCCATTTTATAGAGAAACCAGAAAAACATCAAATCCTGAAGACTTTATTGTTCTGTGAAACTTTCCAAAGCACTAAGCGCTCTGTTACAAAACACTGACACAGGACTCCTGTCTCCTAACAAAGAACTTCATCACATCGACAATTCAGTGTTTTTCTTTGTTGAATACACTGGTTTGTTATCATACTGAGATTACGCGGAGCGTCTGTCACACTGTTCGAGCAGTTTACGAGTCTTTGTGTATGAGCTGTTACTATAGAAACAATAACGCATTAGAATGAGTGTAATGGCAATATTAAACCTCATCATTGATATTAAAGCCAAAATCTATTGTAAAGTATCGTGCTGTGCTCTTATACGAAATTTATCCACACCATTTGAATAATCCGATTTGAGAATTCTACCATGCTGTGGTATAAGAGATATTTGACACCTTTAATACACCTTTAGAAGGAGATCAATGTGATACATCAGCGTCATCTTAACACAGAAAACCCACGGACACACTGTGAAGCAGATTGTGTTGTTGTTGTTTTTTTTGTGAGAAAGTGCCGCAAAGACAGAGAAACGTGTGAGACTATTCTGTGCAGTTCTGACAGAGATGCACAGAAAAAGACAGATAAAAAGCCACAAGAATATTCTCTACTGACCACAGAAACAACTCAATCATCGGACTAAAGGCCTGAGCAGACTTCATAGCAGCAGGGGAAAGCCTGAGAAAGTCTCTGTGGAAGAGATTATCACAGAGTCATCACACACATACACACCACGCATGTCACTCGGAATAGTCAGGACTCCATCTGTCCACATTTAAGACCCAAAGCACTTCAGTCTATGCATATGGTATCTGCGTGAGCTGTATGTTAAGACAAGGGAAAGACAGATCATTAAGATGTGACACATTCAGGACCGCCTGGCACCAGCTTCAGTGGTCAATTATCACCACAACCCACTCTCTCTCTCTCTCTCACTCTCCCTCTCGCTCTCTGTATCTCTACGGTAGACATGATGACCATATCTCTTTGGCAGCAGGCCAGATGCACTCTGTCTCTCCTTTATCTGCTCCTGTTACAGTAATGAGTTTGAAGTTTCTCTATCTCCTGCTTGCTGTATGAAAGAGCTGGCAGCTCACCCAACACCTATATATTCTTCTCCACATATCCACACATATATATATTTGACCTTTCCAAAGTCACTGAAGACAGCAGTCGAGCAGTCTGGTTCTGGCTTTTAAGCCCTGATCAGACTCGATATTACAATCCATCCAGACTGATCTGATTGTATGTAAGCTATCCGAGGTATACACACCTGTCATTTTCAGGCAATTAGTCTAACAGTCACTTGCGTTAACACTATGGGACTATCCAGATCTGATGCAAGACCGAAGAAAGATGTTTATATTTACTGTATTTCATAAAGAAACCCTTAAACGTTTGACTGATAAATGCTAAATTCAAATCAATTCAATTTTGTACAGCATTTTAACGAATAGAATTTGTCCCAAAGGCGGTTTACAGAATTCTATAAATTCAGGAAATAAATATGTATACATTTTCAATTTCTATTTTTCCCTGATGAGCAAAACAGAGGTGACAGTGATGAGAAAATCTCCCTGAGATGCTATGAGGAAGCATGCTCGAGAGGAGCCAGACTTCAAATGGACTCCATCCTCATTCAAGTGCCACCGGAAAGTGTGATTATAAATCATCAAAAAGTGCAACTGTGTAAGTGGGAAATTAATTCTTACTTCTCTAAGTTTTAATATAAAGTCTATTGGGATGGAGACAAAGTGAAAAACTGTTCATGGCAATTGCGGTATAAAGCCATCTTCATAGTTTGACATTAGTGGCTCTCTCCACTATACTGACATGTGTGTGTCCATACTGTCATGTATAGAAATATTTAGATATCAGCAAAGCTATTATCCTTTTAGCTTTTTCTCACAGTATATCAGGGATGAAATTAAACCATGAATGTGAGCTTAAAGAGCAGACTTTCAGCTTTAATTTGAAGAAATTTATATCCAAACCAAATGCACAGTGTGGGAAATACAGCATATCGATCTACCATTTGTATGTCATATATATATCTCCATTTTTCTGAGTACCAAAAGAAATTGGGCAGCTGATTCTTCACATTAACTCTCAATATGTCTAAGTTTACTAACCAATGGACCTTTTTATTTATTTGACCTCTTAGTTCCTCATGAGCTCTTAGTTGCTTAATTCCACCTGACTACAAACAAATATAGAAAGGTCATTGTTTACATTTACATTACTTACTGTCCGTTATCACCCAAATGAGAATGAGGTTCAATCCTTTGTCTGGTTCCTCTCAAGGTTTCTTCCTCATATCATCTTCATTTTAAGCTTTCACAATTTTATTCTCTTTTTATACTTCTGTAAAGCTGCTTCGAGATTATGTCAATTGTTAAAAGTGCTACATAAATAAACTGAATTGAAAATTCATTGAATTTTCTATACATTTTAAAAAACCCTTAAAACTTAAAAAACCCTGCATGTTGTACCGTGTATGATTGTGTATGTGACCAATTAAAGTAGAATATGAAATTTGAGATATATATTTCTCAAAGACAGTGAAACAAATCATCGTTAAGGTGAAAAAATTCAATCATCGCATAGCAAAAACATTAGATGTGGCCAAAATAACTAGTACGTTTGTAAAAAGAAATACACACTGGTGAGCTCAGCAACAATGAAAGACCCAGAAAACCACAAAAAACAGCTTTGGGTGATTAGAGATGGAGCAAAAATCGACTCATAATTTAAACCAGAATGATTGGAAGAAACGTGTACGGCGAAGCGAAGTAACTGCTTGTGTTCATTTACAAAGCTTCATTTACTGATTTTGTGACTGCTGACAAAAGCAGCAAGAAAAAATCTGTTCAGATTCACTTAGGTGCTTTAAAATGGTTTGATTTCATCGTTGCTTCATAGTGAAGAAGGGCGATGACTAGATGTATATTTCTAAAGCAGCCTAAAACCTTTTTAAAGCATGTGTTTAAAGCAAGTATTGAAACCTCTGTAGGAATCCATCTGAGCAATGATTTCACTTATTAAAGGCAAAGCTGAGGACAAAACGGTCTAAGAACAAGCAGGAAGTGAAGACGGGTACACTAAAAACCTTCTATTTCATCACCAGGAAAGTAACAGAGACTCTGGAGATGTCTATGGATTCTAAATTTAGTTTATTATGATGTTAGTTTGTTCATTTAATTTGAGAAAAGTGGGACAAATATATACAAAGTGCAGTAATTCCTACTACACTGTATCTGGTTTAGATATAAAGCCTCATAAATGAAAGAAGAGAGTCGGGACTTTGTGTCTGTATAGCATTATATGTCGGTGTTAGTATGAACTGTTTGTCCAACATTTATTATTTACAAAATATAGATTTTAATCTACCTAGTTATATAGCTGGGAAAAAAAAAACCACTGCGCATGTTTAAACCTCCGCTAACGTCTTTTATTTAATATGAACTGTTGAAAAGCAGTAGGTTTAAGTAGCTAGGTTTCCAAAATGTTCAAAATTTTCATTTATGTACAAAATTCTGGTAATATCCTGATATATTTTTTAATTTAGCACCGACGCTGACATACGGGTGCACAAAATCAATCAGCTTAGACTTTGATAGGAAAAAGAAAGGAAAGAAAAAGCCTACTTTTGTGCAGTCTACAATAGACACTTACCTCCCAAGCTCATCTATCCTGCAGTGAGAGAGAGAGAGAGAGAGAGAGACAGCAGTCCTGGAAGAAAGTGATGCAGGTTTGCTGTTTTTTTGCTGAAGGATTGAGCCCCAAGACTCTCAGCACCAGGTTAGTGCAGTATCAGCCACAGCCAAACATTTAACTGTGAACAAACAGAGATGGGATTTAAAGTCAGAGGAGATGTAGTGGCACCGGAGTACGAGAAAAAAAAAAAAAAAAACGAGGTAGGGAGGTCAAAAATATCATTCAATAACAGTGCTGAATTAAGTTGAGTGTTGAATTTGTTCGATTGATGATTACTCTTTAGGGATCATTTAAGTTCAGGACGCTGCCTGCTTTAACAATATACTAGTGTGTCATGTTGTTCACATTCACCTCACTTTCCCAATAACAACAACTAAAATAAGACAAGAATAGAAATCAATCGTGTATGGATTCTGATGTGCAGAAGGTGTGGATTGATTTTTTTTTTAATCAGTAGGTCTGATGGATACATCTACATTACAGATCTAAAGCAAACCACAGACATCTATGAAATGTGCTTGGTCTACTATGGTGTTAAAGATGTAAATGATGGGTTTCGGCACATTTCATGCATATATATATATATCCAGCACGTCTCGGTGTGGCCTAAATTCTGCAATTCCTCTGTTTCTAGGGTTAACCAGATGCTTAAATCTTAACAGTGATTACTTATTTGTTTATATTTGTGAAGAACTGGATCAACGGAGATCATTAGACAACATTACAGCAGAGCAGGAAGAGACATCACCGCAGGATTCGGCTGGCACGGTTACAGTTTCTGTAGCAGTGATCTTAAAAAAATAAATATTCCTGTGCGCGGCTCTACCCTGAAGCACATCTCTCGCCACAGTGCATCTTTATTAATTAATAGCACACCAGGAAGCCGATGATTGCAACTGAAAGTATTTTCTAGTCCTCTGCAGTCTGCGGCTGGGATACGATGCTTACTCAAGAGACACCAGCAGCTCGAGATGTCTACAGAACCCTGATTTAAACCCACAGCACTTCTGGTAAACCCAGTCACTACAGCTGGATACACAGCAGGGAGTTGGAGTAGAACTACTGCTCCGAAATGTCAGGGAGGAAATATACACCGCATCTGTAAAGGATGTGCAACGATTTTGTCCTGTTTATCCAAAACGTACTTGTTAAATCTTAACATGTGAGATCAGCAGTTCTGTTTGTCTGGTTCGAACAACATATAAAAGATACACAACATTTAATAAAGTAAACACTTCTGAATTTTGATTTTCAATATAATTCAGTTACATGTATATGTTCATGTATTTATTTATTGAATAGCTCCATCTACATGATTTCGATATGATGCCTTGATATCAATACTGCTTCGAACCCTGGTTGCTATATTTCTATATTTTTTACCAATTCATAAGAGGCAGTGTATGTTTTCAGCCTCTCCCCTTATTGTTTTATGATGTTCACACTGGAATAGTTTTTGTCAAAGATCACCAACACTGGACAGTTAAAAGCTGGAAAAATGTAGCCTGGGCTGGTGAATCTCATAGATTTTAGGGTCAGAATTTGGCACCAGCAGCATGTATCCATGGAAACAACCTCGTTTGGTCAAGAGTCTAAGCTGGTCGAGGTAGTGTAATAGTGTGGAGCATGTTTTCTTTGGGTCTGTTCACTCTAAACAACCATCACTTCAATGTCACAGTCTATTTGAGTATTGATCTGATCATCTCCTAATAGCAGCTTTCAGCATGATAATGCACCAAGTCATGAAGAATAAGTCATCTCAAACTGGCTTTATTTACATAAAGAGTTCAGCTTTCTTCAGTGGTCTTACCAGTCGCTGCATCTAAATCTAATACCTTTGGGATGAAAGTGCTCCTGAAAAGTCTGCAGGAATCTCAAAGAAATGTTTCTAGAATCTCATGGAATCCATGTCGTGAAGAACTGAGGGTGTTTTAGAGCAAAGGGATTGTTAGTATTGTACTTAATAGTTCTTAATAAAGTGCTTTGTCACGTGAGATATTGAGTTCCTAACATTTACAGTATTTTGCAGACACCATTATCCAGAGCAACTTACATTTCTAACTCATCAACAGTGGCAGATTGCTGGACCTGGAATTCGAACTCACAACCTTCTGATCGGGAGCCCAACACCTAACCCTAGGCTACCACTTCCCTGCTTCCCTCCCCATGTACACATTATGGGCATGTGATCTAGTCAGGACCAAAGTCAACTTATGCAGTCACATGCACTTCAACTGGAACTTATAATCCAAGAGTAAACAATTAGCTTGTGTTAAAAATGAGGTATATATAGTACACAGAGGGGCACAGCGGCTTGGAATGTTTTCCTCACACCTCCAGGGTTGAGGGTTGGATTCTTGCCTCTGCCGTGTGTGTGTATGTGTGTGTGTGTGTGTGTGTGCGCGTGTGTGTGGACTTTGCATCTTTTCCCTGTGTCTTGTGCCCCAAGTCTCCAGGCGTAGGTTCCCGTTTACCCCAATAAAATAAGCATTGCAGAGAACGGTCACTTTCCCAACTTATGAGACTTTCTCACACTTATAGATTACCTATCCAGTGAGACTGCTCATCACGGCAAGCATCTTCTGTCAACATTGCGTAATAAACACATGTCTTAATACCTTATCTATTCTGTCAGATGAGCATAGAAATCGGTATAATTCAGCTTTTCATAGATGGGACAGCTTTTTTTTTTTTTTTTAAAAAAAAGAATGAAAAAAAAAGACCTAGAGAAACTGATAGTACTTGAGGTTAACTGTGAATAGGGAGCATTTTTGGAAAAACATTAATGTATTCCTTTAACTTATCATCTTGTTGCTTTGGTTGCCAGCTTCAGCCAATTAGTCAGCAAACAATCTAAAACACACATACACACACACACACACACACTCACACCCATCCACACACACACCCATCCATCCACACACACAAACACACAAAAACACCCATACACACAAACACAAACCCATACACATACCCACACAGTACTCCCAGTCTACTGTCAGTATCAGGGCCAGAGGTTCCTATGTGCCTGTCCTTCCCTGACAGCACCATTTATGTGAGTGCCATGTGAAAGTCTATAGTCTGCAGGCTGTTTTTTTTATTCACCAGTTAAAAGCACACCTACCTCAGGGTGAGGATGTGTGTGAGTGATGGACGAATTTATGTTTTCTTTCACTTTTTATTTCTGTCCACATGAAGGACTAGTCACATCAGTAATATTATCTGGCATGAACTGGTTCCAACCTCAATACAAAAAGAAAAGGAAAAACAAAACCCTGAACAAATTATTTTCGGTTCCTTTTTTGCTACCAATTCCTGTGACTTCTCAGTTTTCAAAGATGCAGTGCTGTCCTTTTGCCTCCCACTTGCTGACGCTTTCTCTCACCGATAATGTGATCTGACAGCAAATTGATGCGCTCCTAATGTGCTGAGACATTTCTGCATCGTTACTACAATAACTTGGACTTTGTTTTTTAAAGTAGCTGAACTGCAATGTAGAGCAGCACCGAGTGCCTCTCTGCTCCTTTTCCCTTTGAGCTTATTCAACAAATAACAAATGGGGAAGGAAAACTTGTCTATGAATACGATGACTAATGGTTGCATAACAGAAAAATCTACAAGAAATGAAACACAAAGATGGGCCACCTTAACAAACCTTACATGATGTCATAAAATGACTGGTCCGGATGCATTGTATTTATAATATTCATATATATAAGTACCAAAAATATCACCAGGTCTTGCGTAGTTTGCAAAACCTTCTTTTCATGGATCATACACAGACTTGTGGATTCGTGGATCTTTTGTAATTAAAACACAAAAATGTTGATTTTACGTTTCATTCAAATTCTTTTCCTTGTCATTCCTTATCATGTTTAAAGACTATAGATAGAAAAAGAAGTAGTTTCTAATATTAGCAGCTATGCAGTGGTGTAGAGAAAGGGAGAGCGTGTGTGTGTGTGAGTGAGAGAGTGAGAGTGAGAGAGAGAGAGAGAGAGAGAGAGAGAGAGAGAGAGTGAGAGATATTACAGATGTATAGAAAGGCTCCGGACCGAGCTGTACATGAGAAAGGGTGACCTTTAGGATGAGGATAAACATACAGCACAGCCATACTCTCATCTTTATCACACACTTTCATTATATCATTAAAATTGCTGTTCTCCTCAAACCTGGCAATCTCATCAATAACAAGATCCCTCTATTGGATGGGACGGAGCTGCAGGTAGGAAGCTAGAGGTGGTAAAATTTACGGACATACTTTGCGGCAAATGTCTCAATAGAATTAAACGAAACAGAATCGGATTTGAATAGTCTAGTGGAGAGATACACAAATATACTATACACTGAAAAAAACAGTGAAAAATATACTATACACTGAAAAAAACATACATCCAACATGATGTGTGATTAAAATCAAACACCAATCAAACCCACAATGCTGGCGTTTTGCAGCGGACTTACGCCACCGTGCTATTGTAGCATGTACAATTTAATCACCTACATTTTAATGCTTTGATTATATTTCCCCATCATCAACAACATTGTAAGATCTCACAATGTATCTGGTTTAGTATAAGCAATGGCGTCACGTTATGTTGACTGTCCACCAAATTGAAGAATAAAGAAATGGATCACCGTGACCATGCAGCTGGACTTCTTTCATGCTTAGTTCCTGTTGTGATGATAAGATTTGATATTTGACAATTGTGTAGCCAGTCATCAAAAATCTCAGCTGAAATCACTGATCCTGAAAGTGAATCCATGGCTCGCTCTACTCAGCAGAATCCTCCTCATGCCCTGAGATTTGCTTCTCCCTCCTGCTCTTCAGCCAAGAAGTGCCATGGCTGTGAAACTGACAGTGAACCGACAGCTGAACTGCGACTCGAGCTTGAGCAGCATACAGAAATGAATAAATTGTAGTAGTTACTGTATCATGTGCATTAAAATAAATACGTAAATAAGAAGCTGAGGACTTAACATCTTGAACCAAATACTACATGTAGTGCACAAACAAATGTAACACAATAAAAGTAAAATCTCTGTTCTTAAATATTTGCGTATTCCCCATTAAAACCAGACATGTACTGGCATATGAAATATTTTGCACTGAACCTGAGACTAACTAAATAGCTTGTAGACCAGGGGTGGCCAACCCGTGGCTCCCGAGCCGCATGCGGCGTCTCTTTGCCCGGTTTAATGCGGCTCTTACGTTCATATCGAAATTTGCATTCGTGTTTTTTTAAATGTGCATGTTCGCTTCGCTTGAGTTCAATACAGTATTTTCGTCAAACGCGCATGTGAGTGGGATGAAAATACCTCAAATTTTCCCAGTAGGAGCAAGATCATTTGAGTAAACGATTTGTGTCATGTTCGCTCTCAAAATGGAGGGGAAAAAATTGATGTTCATGTGTGCCCATGTGTATGATGTGGTTCTTTGTGGTAACACAGTAAAAAATGTGGCTCTTGGTCTCTGACTGTTTGGACACCCCTGTTATAGACCAATATAGGAGAAAAACACATTTCTTGCTGCTATCGCTGGTGCAGCAGTCACGGTCAGTGTCATGGGCATGATCATGGTCTGCATGGAGCAGGTTTCCTCCAGGTTCTCCCATCTTCTCCCCCTTTCCAAAAACATGCTGGGAATGGATCGACTACTCTTTATTGCCCCCAAGGTGTATGTCTGTGTCTGTGTGTGTGTATGGCAGCATGTCATAGACTGCATTCCTATCCAGTGTGCATTCCTGCCTCGTGCCTGGTGGCTCTGGATGAGTGAATGTTCTACTAAAGCACTGATCCAAACAAAAGAGCAGAGAAAGCACTGAGAAACATCTCTTACTTCTCTATTTTATGACCAAAGGCAATGAACAGGGTTTGTTCTTCTATAGACTTTATTCTTTATTCTCCTATACTCCTATATCATTCTCATTCTTTGATGGAATGGAAACAGCGCATATTAAAAATCCAGACGAAGCTCAGAAAGTGCATTAGAGAGCAAACAGCTCAGTCAGTCTGGACCATCAACAGACCCATTAGACATTAGTAACACAGTTCATATGTGCCCATTTGTTCTGGAGATATTTTGTCTGGGGGCAGTGAGGGCTACATATGCATATGCACACGCGCACGCACACACACACACACACACGCGCGTGCACACACGAGCACACACACACACACACAGAGCATTAATCTCCCTCACATTACACAAGGCTAATCTGAGCCAGAGGCCAGCTCAGCTCCCAGAGAGCACTCAGTGTCTCCCAGACACACCCGCTATCATGTGGGGCAACCTTCACAAACTCGGGTATTTATCTCAGCATGCCATATACACACATACACTGCACACACGGTTCACTCTCTCTCTCTCTCTCCTGCACACACACACAACAATTACTTTCATGAAGCTCTTTTATTAAATGATGGGATTAACAAACAAAAGTTGTAAGTACAAAAAAAAGCCTGTCAGACTGCCAGAGAGAGAGAGAGAGAGAGAGAGAGAGAGAGAGAGAGAGAGAGAGAGAGAGAGAGAGAGAGAGAGAGAGAGAGAGAGAGAGAGAGAGAAAGAGAGAGAGACAGAGAGAGAGAAAGAGAGAGAGAGAGAGACTTGTCCTGCAACCTGTATTGTACTGCATTTGGGACAGCCCATGTGATGATTACACTGCGAATACCATCAGCATTTGCAATCATTTGCATGTTAAATATGGAGTAAGGCAAACATAACCTTTTTATTTAAGCCACAGAACCTCAGCACCCTGCTGATCATGAGCGATTAATCAGTACAAATAGCACACGGTCGCTCACTTTAGATATATAAGCACACAGCACTCAGACGCTGAACAGAAGAGTCAGGAATCGAAGGTGATGTGTTCGACCTGCAAAATCATGAAGCTTCAGAATCTGAAATCTAAGTTGAACTCATATGACCAAGCCAAAGTGCACTATTCCAACAGCCGTAAAGCAGTGCAGTGGATTCCATGAAAACCATAAACTTTATTATTGTGTATTTTGATCATATGTGACATTAAACAAAAGGGCTGCGCAGTGACGTCGGCTCCTCTGTGGGCGGGGCTTATTTCATTCCCATGCTGAAAAAAAACACACTGTCTATCTGGCACAAACGTTGTTAGAGATCTTTAGTGAAAGATCTCTGAAAATGTATATTTTATATTGTGTATTATATTGAAAATCTACAAATTGAACTGATTTCTTTGTCTCAGTGCGTAACGTCTAAACTGCTGACTGTGGCTTTGAACTCCTCAACCCTACAGTAAGTTACTACGTTTTTTGGTTTGCTTTGATAGTTTTACTTTATTTTATTAAATGCAGGGCTTCAGCTCTAAATCTTGTGAAGTAAAATGACACGAATTTTACACCAAGTTGTTTGTATTCTTGTTCTTTGATTTATTTTATTATTATTTTCCTGAATGTAGGGCTTCGGCAGTAATTCTGGAGTAAAACTTCATTCATTCATTCAGTGCAAACTTTAAATAAACGCATGATCGAAAAAGGTTTATTAGCTCGACAACATAAGCTTCGCCTGCACAAAGCTACTGCCTGTGCTTCGAGTTGAAAAAGATTATTTATTAAAGCAGCAGCAGCAGCAATAACGATTAGGTGAGCTTTTAATTCCACTTGTCCAGCACAGCATCACTTCCTATTTCTGCACAAAAAGAGCAAAAACAAAAGACATGATGAGAAAGGCAACCCAGGCTGTGTTATACAGAACAGAACAGCAAACGAGATTCTTGGCACCGAGTTAATCGGCAACACAAACACAACACGCTTTATAAAGCAGTGATCAACCCTGGGAATTACTGTTCTCTCTCATTTTGTAATCTGAGCTGTGAAAATGACCAAAATATGTGCAGTGGCCAGTGACGCAGATGGTGTTTGAATAGCCCTGTCAAAAGCCCCAGTGGACTTTCTCTTTAACACAATTTCACCAAAATGATCTTTTCCTAGTCTACAGTCTGCCTTAAGAAGAACCTGAGACAATTTCTTCTGTACTCCAACAGCTTAAGATCCTTATTTTCTTCCAATTTTCTGTCTTTTCTGCGACCTACACATATTCCAAAAACAATGTGCTGTTTAGATTAAAATTTGAATCTCTATTTAATATGCAGACACATGAGATTGTTGATGCCAACAGCGCTCAAACAGAACCCGTGAACAGGATTTATTTGCATGTAGGTTATTTAAAGATTAAGACTCTTTTAAATTAGTCTTTAAGATTAAGATTATTTAAAATATTTTGGGTCTCTCAGCAGTGCTATTACTGGTGCAGTGAGTCAGCACCAATAATTATGAGTTAAGTGAAGCTGGTGGTAAACTATTAAGGGACCGTAGTCCAATCAAAGTGTGTTTATAAATGAATATTCAATGCAAATGTAAAACCAACTCATATTTCTTATGTACTGATACAATAAAAATGAAAAGAAACAATCATTTACAAAGCTGAATCAAATCCAAATATGCATGAAAGGCAGATATTAAACATGTACACATTTATGTGCACATTGATGACGGTCCCTTTCCAGACACCAGAATTCAGTTGATTTAAATTACAGAATATGAATCACAAAATACAGTATAGACACAAATCTGCTTATAAGTAACAACTCTTAACATAATGGAAAGGCACAAGGCAGGATTTAATAAAATAGGGTTATACCTCTATTTGTATGAATAAAAGTGGGAAGAACAAGAAGCATGCTCTACTTTGTCGAGCTGATCGGTTGTTTGTTCCTGTGGTAGGTTTCCTCGCTTTACTCGACGCACGTCCCATGAGATGCAAAATGCACACAAAATGCCAAATTGGTTTTTCTGCATTTAGCAATATCTCCTCACATTTGTGTAGGAGCAGTGATTTATTTGGCATATTGTGAATCCTTTTTCATTTTGTGCATGAGAAAATGAAATTTCTAATTTAATATGAGGCCAAATTGATTTCTGTAGCATCTTCCATAAAGTTAATAGTTTTGCCTGAGCGTGCAAAACACGGTGCCAAAACGAACCACAGGCAGATGGCCATTAATTGAGTAGAAGGGATGTTCGGCAATTCCGGGAGCAAGTGTTGTTTCTTCTCGATCTAAACAATCCAGACTGTTGACAATGTCTTACTATCACTACTATACATATAATCACAGAAAAATCAATTTGTTGAATGTTCAGTAACATTTAAACCATGCGCTTTCTTAACACTTTTTTCTGTTTTTGTTTTTTTAAATCCAGGAATTTTCCCGTAAACCATGGACACAATGTACACAGATTTCAGATCAGCACTGGAAGTCAGCCTGACACCACTCTTCTCTCCACCAGCCTTCTCTCACCTGCTGTGTTTCTAACCTATTTTTACTCTAGCATTACAAATCTTGCTCCAGAGAGCAGCAGCAGCTTGTGACCATACATTTTAATGGCGCAGGATGACATTAATAAAGACACTATTGCATGTGACTGATGCTTCATGCTACCGTCTAGTGCATTTTTAGACTAATCCCAAAACATACACTCATCCGGCATCCAGTCTATTAGACCTTTTATACTGTATTTATCTTTGTTTAATTGTGTTTGACGCAGCTGGTGAGTTCCCATTGTCATTAATCTGCCATATATCTGAAAACAACATCTCAAACCAAAAAATTCAGGGTTTGGAAATAACAGTTGTTTTTTTTCCCTCAGCTTTCACATAGTCACTGTAGTGCACAAGCATTACTAATGTAGGGGTATTATCCACATATCCATAGTCTCAATTTCCCTCTCCTAATATTTCCATTATGACTTTCAATAGCGGTGATTCTTCTGTAGACAAACTGCACTTAAACTTTGCCTTTGTTCGCAGAAATGTATTCGATTTAATTCCAATTTTTGTCCTAAAATAAGATCTCGGGAGTCACAGAGTATTTTATTACAAACTGTATGGGAACATGGGGCAGGGTGATCCCTGTCTAAACAAGCCTCTATTAACACTTGTTGCAGTTCCCACTTGTGACCACTAGGTGCATGACCAAAACACACTCTGTGAATCAAAATCCTAAAGAGCAGCAAAGTGAGTAAGACAGTAGAGCGAGTAAGACACAGAGCTCTAAGACTCTAAGCACCATGGTGCTGCTTTATACCCTATGGTAATCCAGTTGAGAGGAGCAAAGACATGCTTGACTGCCTTAATGGCTCTCTAAAGCCTTCAGACAGGTCATTGGCCCAATTGTACATGCTGATCCAACGATTCAATGGAGATGGGATTTGGATTTTTTCTGATGAAGAAACCACCATCTAATCAGCATGTTAAACCCTGCCTTGATCATGGCATCGATTCTTGGACCAAAGCGCCAGCAAAATCCAAAAAACTTCTTTGGCTAGTTTCTCCCTGTTCTAAAACTGCAGACGGCCAAGGTCACTCGATACAAATAATACATGAAAAAGAACAACGTCCAAGGTTACACACAGCCTACATTATTATTATGGTTCAGCTCACTGGTTTCATTTTGGAGCCAGCAGTCATAAATCACCAGCCATTGCTTAAAAATTAATATGGCCTGTAGACTTCACGTTGCACCATACATCATACGAGTGTACCTTATTATATTGTGTATGGCAGACCTGTACTTGCTGTGTAACATTTCATTTCAAAGTACTTACAATAACGAAACATTGACGAATAATGAAACGATGAAATTTCTTGTCTCCTTTTTGGGAAACGGTAATAAATGAGCATGGGAATGGTGTTTATACATCACATCTTTTTTTTTTTTATTTTAACCGTAAACCAAATCACATGCAGTCATCATAACATCGTAGTGGATTTGTACCGGCTGGAGCGGTCATTATAATAGATTTGTTATGATGCGCTTTCTTGTGGCTTCATTTTCTTTTCTTAGCAAAGACAGTGTTCTGATGACACGGCCCACAGCAAATGCAATCTACAGAGACTTGATGGAGGCATCAATCATTGATTGATGAAAATGTTTTTCCCAATCCATGGCTGAAAATGACTACATGCAGCTAAATGGCAAAGCGAGAAGCTTCACCTGCCTGGAAAATCAGCAACATCTATCTGGGAGGAACTGACACTATATGAATGAACTACTAGTTTATTGATGATTTTTTTTTTCATGTGAGGAGGAAAAGAGTCAATGATATTACTGAAAAAAGATGGGAATAAAATCAGAGTAACACATGTACATAGGCTGTCAAATGAATCCTCTCCATATGAGGTGAATGATGCTTTACATTAAATGCATGATTGAAGGATTTTTTTTTGGCAGATCAGTTTCTTTTTAAATCTTCAACACCAGGCATCCATTTTCTGTATGGTTTATCTTACACAGTGTCACAGGTAACCTGGAGTCTATCCAAGGGGACTAATGGACAGGGTGCTAACCTATCACATGGCGCACACACACACACACACACACACACACACCGGACAATTTAAAGATGCTATTTAGTATACATCGCATGCGTTTGGAATATCAAAGGAAGCCAAAGTACCTGGAGGAATACCCTGAAGCACACGGAGAACATGCAACCTCCATGCATACAAGGCAGAGGAGGAAATCAAACACCTGAGCCTGGAGGTGTGAAACAAATATATTAACTAATAAATCATCATGCCCCCAACAGATAAATACACATTATGAAAAGAGACACTTGTGTCTATCATTTGTGTTTTCAAAATTCTCATTCAGAGAACTGCATTGCATTTATTCAAAGTTCTTTGAATACAATGAATATAGTTCTTTCAACATAAAGGAAATCTTTTCAAACTAGCAGCGATCAAATTTTAATACATATTTCTGCTAAAGACAGACTCTGTTCAAACCGAAGGCATTCCCAGAGATAAGTCACACACACACACACACACACACACACACACACACACACACACAAAACTAGCATTTGGGTTGCCAGAGTTTTAATGCTAAATGGGACTGATTTTGGAAAAAGGTTACATGTGGAACTCAGGACTAGGGCGGTTATCTCGGCTAGGCCACATGGCTACACATTATAAAAGCAGAGCTAGGAGAGAAATTTTCCACCGTCGCTCATCTGTCCAGAAAGTCCATCCACAAACAAGAGCTCATTCCAAAATGGTGACAGCAAGAGATTTTCTCAAGGGAAATTTGATGGCGCATCACCTCATGAACCTTCCAAGACGAAATTCCTAGGAATGTTTGCGAGTAAGACCGAGCAGAAAAGACACAACCACTACAAACACCCTGCGGTATAGCCAGCCGTGTCGCCTGCCCTCCAGACGCATAATTATGGGCTGCCATGCCACGGGAGCGCAGACAAGAAATCAATGTGGACTAGAATTGAAAGGTAAACAGGAGGGAAAAGAAGGCTTTCGGTCTTGATTTCTCCAAGGGCCACATGCAAATTCAACCTGATCTCAGATTAAAAAGGAAAGGAATGTGCAAGATAAAGGCTCGAGGTGCATTCAGGAAACGTCCCAATGTCACTGGGTTGTCATTTAATGCACTTTCTGAAAAGTAGTGAAATAAAATCATTGCTTGTGTATTTTCTGACCATGCAGGACGATGGATTTTCCTCCACCAGCGAGCAAAGTTTGAGTCAATACTAAATCTAATTTTTTTCTAAACAGCTGTAATATTGAGCAATAAATCTGTATAATGCAAAAGTTGGATCTTTCCAAAGATGACGTTCGAAATATCGTTAAATATCATTCTTTTGTTATTTCTCCCCTTCTTAACTGCACAAATCCTATCGGGAATAATTATATTCAGACTTGTTTACTTCTCTTCGTCCATTCACCGGATTGATTTATTGATCTGTCCTTTGCTCTACAGACAGGAGACGAGTCAAAAAAAAAAACAGAAACGTGTTTGATTGGGAATAACACGTCCAAGTGAACGCTGATTTCTGCACTGATATGAACGTTATTAACAAGCAGATGAACACTTGCTCATCGAATGATTGCAGGATCAATATGTGAAGGTGGAAAACTGGTCTGTGGTGGTATAATGTAGATACAGAGCCATGAATTACATGCAGGAGTGTCGTTTCTCAAATCCGTCTCTCTTCCAACTCAATGTACTGTTAATATACAGTCCATTTAAATGATATTTCTTACTCTACATTCATTTACTGGTAAGTCTACATTTCCCAGGAAATCCATCAGACTGTATAGTGAGATATTATCTGAAGATATTATCTGAAGCCCATACTAAAAAAATATATCATGAGTAATATCAATATTTATTTTCAGTTAATTGGTTTATTCAAGAATAAAACTTCGCACCTCCGGGGTTAGTGCTGTGTGTGCAGATTTTGCATGTTTCTTCCTTTGAGTTTATTTTGTGTCGTCCAAGCACATGGGATGTAGATTATTCAGCATTTCTAAATTGTCAGTAGTATGCGAGTGTGCGATTGTGCACTGTGAAGGGTCGGCACCCTGTCCAGTGAATCTCCTGCCTTGTGCCTCAAGTTGACTGGGATAGACTCCAGACTACGTGTGTAAGTATCCTATGGATGGTCTATTCATGAGTCAACTATTAGATTAAAGAGACCACACTGAGAAAAACTACACATTCATTGCTTTCCACTCAGACTCAATATAGTACACAGACAAAAGTGCATACAATAACTACAAGCGTTATACTAAGGATGATGAAAAGTCTCTACAAACATATGGATTTATCAAAAACCTCAAGACTGAATGTTTATAATAACTTATGAAACACAGTGGAGGGCATTTTTTGCTCATAATTAAAATAATAACTTTAAAGTGGGCATCAGGGTGAAGGGGTTACTATAGAAAGTTTAGAATATGAGCTCTTTAAAGAGAAGAACTGTTTAAAATTATTTTGGTGACTTTCCACAGGATATAGATCAGACATGAACAATGCAATGTTCTCCAACAGCCGGACTGATAAGTCTTAGTGCGGATAAAGAACAGAGCATGTGTAATCTTATAGTCAGTCACTTGGGGCTACTTTCCTGTCATGTTCTCATCTGAACGTTTGAGACAGTACTGTACAGCACAGACTAACTCATTTTCAAATCTTTTTTAAGTCAAAAAAGGAAGTCACAAGTGAAACAACACTCTTCCTTGTCAGGCAATAAAACAGCGTCAATCCTATACAATTAACATTTGCATTTATGGCATTTGACAGTCACCTATATCCACAGTTATGCACAAAAGCACTTTGAAGTCTCTATCAATGAACCAGATATATGAATGAATGCATAGAGATACAAATCAGCCTACAAGGCATGGGAGAGAAAACCAGAGTACCCAGAAGAAACCCCAAAGCACAGGAAGTACATGCAAAACAGAACACACAAGTCAAACCCCCAACCCAGGAAGTACACACACCCCGAGCAGACAAATTATTCCACACGAATACTCAAACGATTTGCACTTCCCAAAAACAGAGACCGAACCTCATGCTTGTCGACTGGACCCGTATAATGCAGTTGTTTTTTTCTTTTTTTGGGTTTTTTTCCATTACCTGCACTGCTGCTGTAAGCATAAAGACCATCATGCACTTAATGAACATCCTTTCAATTCACTTCCAACCAACTGACTTTATAGCATACGACTATATAAAGCGTAATGATTTAGAATCCTACTTTCCTGTGGCACTCTGAGTCTGACTAATTGGTTCGTCTCAAGGATTTTTTTGTTTCTTGACACGGTCACATGCGGGCTGCCTGTTACACACCTACATATAAATCTACATGCAGATTTCTGTAAAACTGCTTTGTGACTATGTGTATTGTTAAAAGAAAAAGAAAAAAAAACTGTAAAACAGTCTACTCTAAAGGCACCGCAAGGCTTGGTTTAATCAGTGGTCAATTCCACCTGAATATAAAGAGAGTCAGAGAAATACTATGATTTTTATACTGTAAAGCTTAGTGTTGATTGAGATCTTATTTATAAAGGGCAGATCTAAGCCTACTGTACATCTGCACCACACCACAGAACCCTTCCTAAATTATTTCTTACTGCGACATCAGCATCCTTTGCACTGTCAGGAAAAGACATCAACTCCAGATATTCAGCTTTAGAAAAAGGAAAAGAAAAATAAACAGAAATAACTTCGATGTAAAAGGGATTTTCTTTAAACGCAACGTTGTGTACCTGCTTGTTTAACATCATCAGCAATCAGAATGAGGAAAAGCGACGCATGCTTCATAGAACACACACACACACACACACACACACACACACACACACACACACACACACACACACACACACATTATGGACGCCATTCAAAGCCAGTGCATACACACACACACACATTATATACACATGCATAAACATCTTAAGAACCACAAGCCTTCTTCTTCTTCGTCTTCACTATCAATCCTAATTTTAATCTGAATCTAAGAGACTGTGCATATGGATGATTTCTCAGGAATTGACATAAACTGTGTTGTTTTTTTCTGTTTGTTTTTTTTTAACATCAGTGGCAGTACAAAGTTAGGATTATGCTGAATAATTCGGGCGCGGATAATCATCTGCATTACAGCCTGACTGTAAAAAATAAAGTAGGAGCTGCAGTACACAGGATTCTCCTTTTGTTTACATGCTCAGCTACATGACCGCTGCCACACTGCAGCTCTGTAACAGCTGCTAATTTACACTAATCCACATCCGCGCGCGCGCGCACACACACAGAGGATGAGAGAGAGACATAGAGACATAGAGACAGAGAGTATGTGTGTGTGTGTGTGTGTGTGAGTGAGAGAGAGAGAGAGAGAGAGAGAGAGAGAGAGAGAGAGAGAGAGAGAGAACATAACGTTTCCTCTTTGTGCACGAGATGTTGTTCAAACATATACAAACGCACGCACGCGCTCGCTCACACATACGAAGCTCAAACAGCCCTCGTATATTCAGTAGCATCTCTCACCTGCGCTCGGCTGCCTTATTTCAGCAGTGTAACGGAACACGAGCCCCGCCCGGCTCCACCATCTTCCTCCGTCTCTGCTGTGCCTCGCGCGCCGACTGACGGATCGGTGGGCGGAGCAACATGACGACAGAATCTATCTTCCGAATCAATTCACACTGTGTCGATTCACGTGGCGATTCGCGCTGAACACGTTATGCTTTATATCGTACAACTTTTTTTTCTCTTTTCTCAATGATCCCTACATTCCTTTTCACCTCAGAGCCTGAAAACACACGGTTTATATATAAAACACCCCTGTTGAAACAACGCTGCTCAAAACCTTAATAAGGTTATAGATGAGGTTTGCAAAGTGTTCTATAATACTAATAGCATAGCTTATTGTAATGAAAACACACCCAGCTGTTTTTATTTTAACTCTTCTGTTTACATAATTCAGGGACAGAAATGAGCTCCGCCGATTGGTTGAAGCAGAGGTGCTTAGCCCCGCCCACTCTCCTTGACAGGCAGCCACGCTGTATCAAAAACCTTAGACCACCCTGTGGGTCCAGTAAAGGTACCAGAAGTACTGAAGCAATGTCTGTGACTGTTGGCATTACAAATGATTGTAACAAAAAAAAAGTATTAAACCCTGGTTGTTAATGCAAACAAAATCCTGTTTTTTATCCTTTATTATTATTATTATTATTATTATTATTATTATTATTATTATATAGGGGGGCACGGTGGCTTAGTGGTTAGCACGTTCGCCTCACACCTCCAGGGTCGGGGTTCGATTCGCGCCTCCACCTTGTGTGTGTGGAGTTTGCATGTTCTCCCCGTGCCTCGGGGGTTTCCTCCGGGTACTCCGGTTTCCTCCCCCGGTCCAAAGACATGCATGGTAGGTTGATTGGCATCTCTGGAAAATTGTCCCTAGTGTGTGATTGCGTGAGTGAATGAGAGTGTGTGTGTGCCCTGCGATGGGTTGGCACTCCGTCCAGGGTGTATCCTGCCTTGATGCCCGATGATGCCTGAGATAGGCACAGGCTCCCCGTGACCCGAGGTAGTTCGGATAAGCGGTAGAAGATGAATGAATGAATGAATTAATTATTATATAGTTATTTCTTTTTCTCTCTCTTCTGTTTCCATACTTCTGTAAAGCTGCTTTGAGACAAATGGGAAATCGTTAAAAGCTCTATACAAATAAATCGATTTGAATTAAATTGTTGGTTTTTGTGAAAACATTCTATATACTGTAAGATGATTTTTTTAAAATTAATTAAACACTGCAAAACAGACTGTGATAATATTCTGCAGGTAAACACAGCTGCGGCAAAATTAGGAACGGCAGCCTGACTGTGTGATTTTGCTTTTGTACAAAAGTAACTTCTTTTAATAAATATTTATCGGGTGCCTGACATTTTAGACACAATAATAAGCATAGTAACAGTTTTAATGTAATAAAAGCACAGTGCCTTTACACTAAACATCACTCTTTATTTCGCTGACAGAGAACTTGTTTGTCAGTCCAAAGTCACATTTTCATTTTTAGACTGTGACAGTGATGCCGTTTGTCACCATTCGAAAAGACATTACTAGCCATGCTCTCTCATTCTTTTAATTAGAACAACAGCTCATGTGTACAGAGCGGGGTAGTACCCGGCTTCATCTGTGCGTATCCCACTGTCCTGTTATGCAACATGAGCAGACTGTGTCTCATAGGAAGACATCTGAGCAGCTCCACCCACCTGTTTGTTATCTGTCGTGTGATGGGGCAATAGCTAGTGTGTGGGAATTGGCAATGATTGTAATATCTAATCAGGAAACTTGCTGCAAGCATCACATTCATCCTGCTGCTAGTGTTTTTATGCCAGCATTAGAGATTCCTCCTTGCATGATTGTGGAAATAAGAATCTCTTCATAATTGATGTACATTGGTCTTGGCTGAGTCGCTTGGATTTTCTCCATTGTACCAAGCATAAAAAGTCTCTAAATACAGCCACAGATGCATGGCTATTCGTTATAATGTCAACTGGCCAATCAGAAGCTTTATTAGATTTACTTTCGGGAATCTTCCAGAATGTTTAAAAAGACATACAACTTAGTATGTTAAACTTCTAACCTACTGGAGTTCTAATCATTGGAAAAAGAAATCATAAGTGGATGTAATGCTTGGACTCAACAGCCAATTTCATCCTCCAACATCCCTTAACATGGAGCAGATAAAACTTTGATTTCCAACTTTTTTTAAATAGTAGAAAACTAGATGATTCTGGCCGCAGTCACTGAAAGCTGACTTCATTATATAACTTCAAATGATGGGGTGCTGTGCAGAGTGAAAAGGAAGCAATTCCGTTTTTCCAGAGAAATGTTTTTATTTCATATGGTAGTCAACTGACAAAAACATTTATTGTGGATACAAGTCTTTTTAATCTATCTCGTCTTTTTAATCTAAATCCTTTTAATCCAGAAATAAATATAGAACACACGGACAAAAAAAGGCTAGATTTGTTAGCAACCTACAGTACCTTATGTAAACTTAAGGAACAAAAGCACTACAAAATTATTTCAATTCTTCTTCCCAAAGCTTGATGAAAATTGGGAGAATGTATCTGCATAGAGGCACCAGCGCCGTTCAGTTCGTGTCATACAGGTTAACAACAAAACAGGCAGTTAATACACAGACGTGATGCAGGAAAGAACAGAAAGATGAATGTCAAGGTATTTAAGACAACAGTAATGAAAGTAAAAGATTTATGGTCAAAGCTCTAAAAAGATAAAGTAATTAAGAAGCAATTCTCAGAAACAGTAGCTTTTCTTCTGGTAACATAAAACTATATGATGGCTCTGATTCAGCAGGTAGTTAGTTTAGTGGCAGAACTTGTTCAACACTAGCACAAAATGCAAAAGTGTGTGGAAGGAAAAACTAGGAGGAAGTTTTTTCTCCTTTTTTGTGCCACTTTGGACCATGGAAGCAGGAAAAACAAAACAAAAAATTATCACAAAGGCATGTTTGTTTCAAATAATCTCCAAACAAGTAACAGAAACGGCAGCTTAAATTACAAGGAATATGACAAATTTTACAGACATGTAACAAGGTTCTGTTCAGGTAAATACAAGTACATCTTACCACAGTGTAAAGGGCCTGTATAGAAGTCAGTATTTGTAGCGATTAGTGTAACAGCTGTTTATACACTCACTGAGCACTTTATTAGGGACACGTGTACAACTGGTCATTAATGCAGATATTCAAACCAATATTGCAGCAGCACATTTATGAAATCATACAGATACACATCAAGAGCTTTAGTTAATATTCACATCAAACTTCAGAATGAGATAACAGAATGGGTTGGTCTGAGTAACTCAAAAACTGCTAGTTGATGAGAGAAGACCGATGTGATGAATAGACGGGTTTGAACTGACAGGAAGGCCATGATAACTCAAATAACCACTCGTTACAACTATGATGAGTTGAAACGCATCAGAACAATCAAACCTTGAGGCAGATGGGCTACAAAAACAACAGACCACCTCAGGGTGCACTCCGGTCAGCCAAGAACAGGAACATGAAGCTACATTGAGAGCAGGAGAGGACTGGAAAAAGAACAGATGACGGTTTTCCTCATCTTCAACTGTTCAGGTTCCGCAGAATTGTCGCTCGCTGGATGTTTTTTGTTTTCCGTGTCATTCCATGTAATCTTCTAGAAAAACTCGTGTGAAAATCTCAGATGATCAGCAGCTTCTGAAATACTCAAACCAACACCCATGATGCAGTTCGAGAAGTCACTGAGAACAGTATGATCATCATTGAGACTTCTGCTGCTTCTGAAGTTGGATGTAAATATTAAATGAAGCTCCAAATCTGCATGTAGTTTAAGCATTGTGCTTCTGCCATGTGATTGATTGGCTGATTGATCTGGGTCCTAATAAAGTGGTAAGTGAGGACATTAAAAGCATCCTTTACCAACTAGAAAATAATCCTCTATATCTTCAAATGACTGGAACCCACTTTATTGTCCTGACAGGAACATTGTCTAGGTTCAGAAAACAGAACCAAGAATTAAATGATTATATGCCTCGTCATAAGGACATTCTACCTTTCGATGCATTTGGTTGTAGAGTAAAGGAAGAATGGGCTTTATTGCCAGGCTATTGCACCACAGAGCAACATGGTTTGAGAGAAACACTCCGGGATGGGCATAGCAAAGAAAAGAAAAGAAAACAAAAACCAAAACAGGTAACAAGGTAAATAGCCCTAGATAAAGTTATACGATCATTATACAAGTATGGAAATGGAACACTTCATTTTGTATTGTCACTGTGCAACTGTGCAAATATTATTTCCTAAGACAAACTGTACACTTTAATTTACACAAAATGGAAACCCAGTCTAGACTTTAGTTAAATTAAAAATGTCAGTTTAGATTCTCCAGAATATTATTTTTAATCAGACATACAAGTTGTATCTGAAGAAAAAACTTTAAGGTGTTTAAGATATATTTAAGAAATTAAATGTGTTTTATCGTCAATATAAATCTATTCTCTCACTAGTAAATAGTTCTGATTATGTGTAAAAACTTAGAGTACATTTTCAAAATGACAAAAGCGTATGCTTTCCTACAAACAAACCTATACAAATGTGCCATAAATCACTGTTGCTTTACAAGATTGTTCTATTGAAAAGTTGAGAAGAGGCCAGAAATTTCTAATGCACAGCTAGCTCGACCGTGACCGTCTAAAGCCGGGTTTACACTGTGAGATTTCAGTGTCCTGTGAAAATTATAAAGTGTCACGCTGTACGAGATGATCCCATTAACATCTTGGTCGAATTCTATGACAGACAGCGAGAACATGCTGTTCTTGTCAGTTAAAATGATAAAGACCTGCGATTAAACAAGATTACTCAGTTCTGCTTACACCATCAGTCAGTGTGATCCAAGCTTGTATAAACCGAACCATTCTTCAATGTCAGCTTGAGGTTATAACCTTTTATTTTTTGTCTGTAATCATGTTTTGTTATTACCGAAGCTACTCCTGTGTCTGTAGCTGTACAGTGAGTTTCCCATAATCCTTTGCTAACTTCCTGTTAGTGGATTTGTATCAGCAGTCTCACACTGAGATTTCATATACATTAAACTGTTTAGTCTTTTTTATTATTATTATCATTATCATTTGAATGTCTTCAGTCACCATGGCAATGACTTTCCTGCCTGTGAGAACTTCACAATATACGTTGACAGATCTCAACCGTGCAAAGAACTCGGTTCACAAAAAGTGTGCCATTTTTGTCTAACACCGAACAACAAATCATACAGTGTAAACCTGGCTGATGTGTTTAGTTTTAATAAATTGCGATATGAGTGATCCTATCATGAAATTTATATCAATTCTTTGCATAAATATAGTTCAAAAGTAGTGTTAAAAGAGAAGCAGCATCTGTCAACCCAGGCCTGTTAAAGCCTTCTTTAGTGGCTGCAGAAAATAAGCACCATTGGACTTCAGCTTTGTAGCTTGTACTAATCACAACACCGTCCTCAATGGGCAGAAGAGTCAAGAAACACTCATACTTGATTGCAAATTCCCCTTCATTACGAAAACTCAGGCTACATAAAAGAAAAATTTAAAAAAAAAAAAAATCACTGTTTGTGCTTTAACACTGAGATTCTCCAAGAGCATGACACTTAATGGTTATGTATGTGATCTTTATTTTATAGTGTGATGAATGTGTCTCTAAGATCATGTAGCTAATTGTGAAGCCTGAGCCACTGCTATGCCTCTACATTAGAACAGAAACACACCTACAAATTGCACAGGCACTACCCATTTTCATTGTGTAATATTAGCACTGCTATTAAAAGTCTTAATAAGTATTGATCCCAAAGCGATCAGTCTACCATGTTTTGAAATGTTTCTGAGAAACTCTGTGATTGTGCTTACATCGTTAACTAAAGCAAAGTGCTCTGAAATTTGTTTAGACCTATACAGTTCAAAGAACAAATAACGGGAGAACAAGTAACCAAAACCTGCCTGCTCTTAAAGGAACAGAAGGCAGTGGGACAGGATCGGATTGAGCTCCGATACGTGCGCACAAGTCTCCCAACAGGAAGCGTACAACTGAAGGCAGTGTCATGAAGACGTCCTGCACTCGTTTAAATTGTGCAAAAATAATAAGAATAAGAAACTCATTAAAAACATATAAACAATGTAAAAAGTTTCAAACTGAAAAAAGAAAAAAAAAAACAGACCTGAGATATCAAGTACCTGAACATAAGCAGATACTGCAGACCAGACTCTGCCATGACTCATCACTTGGTTTTCATCATGAAGGGGAATTCACTTGACAGTCTGGCCTTCTTCAGGTGAGCAAGACTTGCATGGATGGTGCATGGATCTATCAAAAGTCACCCATTTCCATGTGGGCGAAGTATATCTTGAGCTACTGACCTATGACAGAGTCCAGCCACTTCCTGTATGCGTTGGCGAAGCGGCCTTGTTCAGGGTTACTGCAGCTGCTGAGGATACGCGAGATGAATGTGTGTTCAGAAGGGAGAGTGGGGCACGGTGGCCCTCGCTTCAGCCGTTTACTGTCCTGTGTGTAGCCTCCGTGCTTACTGCCCTCTTGTGTACAGTCAACATCCATTGCCTGGAAGCTCCTGTCTTCATCGCTAGGGTCTGAGGAGTCATTGAGGAGATTGTGGTTGTGGCTTGGAGATACAGGACCCAGCTCTTGACTGTGATTCCGCCAGTGGTGCCATAGATAGAACACATGCCGTCTGTTCAGGACAAGGAAAAAACACTTCAGTCTGAGATGCATGGAGATATGCATTATGCCATAATACAGGTTACTTGCTATTTAAATGTAAAGGATTAGAGATTAAAACAAAATGCATGCTGGTCTGGAAAAACCTTGTGCACATGATGAAGGTAAAGTAAATTTCTAGCATTAAAATATGCTTTTCTTTCCATCTCTAAAAAACCTTCCTATTGCCTTTTTAATTTGGTCCTTTAAACATTTTAAGTGCTCTTATGAGTTTTGATGTTGTTATGGTGCAGGACTTAGTGACAACCAGTAACCTGATACAAACCGAAATGATTAGAACTACATGTGTTTGGCTAAGGCATGTAACCCACCAAATCATAAGAAAAGCAGATTTAAGTAGCAAGGTTTTTGAGATTTTTAGACTGACTGCAGTTTCTTAAAGTGACTCCTTACACATGATTTTTGCAGCAGACAATCAAAGCCTCCCAGATATTAAGCTCAACATCTACCCAATATAATGGATATAAAGGAACAAAAAACGGCAGGACAGGAAAGGGCAGGGCAGGGCAGAGGAGACGAGAGAGGAGGGGAGGGGAGGGGAGGAGACAAGAGAAGAGAGGAGGGGAGGGTAGTAGAGAGGAGGAGAGGAGGAGAGGAGAGGACGAGAGGAGTAAAGAAAGAAAGAAAGAAAGCTCCTCAATGACCTATGGCTCTGCAGCACAGGACCATCCATCAGACTACAACACTGCACTATAAACACATCAGGCCAGTCTAGCAGAAGGCCAAGGACAACCTACTGGAGACAAAGTCACAGTGCTCATGCAGAGCACAGCACACACAGTGCTCAGACACACTCCAGCAGCACAGCATGCAGCTGGAAAACACATCCTACCTCATTGCCAATCCAGATGGAGGTTAATAAACAGAGCCACTGAATGGAACTGTAGCTAATGTGCTATGCCACATAATTGTTCATATTTAGAAAATCGGACAAATCCTCCAGTAAGACTTGAATGTGCAGGTGGTGGACTAAGACAGAAACACAGAGGCTTTGTTATGCTGTGTGAGGTATTTTGCTTTAGATGGAAAGGTCACTGCAAATCAATACAAAGTTATTCTGACTGATCGCCTCTATCCTATGATGAAAAGTTTCTATGCTGATGGGAGTGGACTGTTCCAGGATGAACATAGGGATCGAAGGCTCACTGAATGATTTAACCATACACTATAGCCTTACCGTCACCAGATCTCAACCCCTTGATCATCTAGGAGAGATTTTAGAGCGACGTGCTAGACAGCACTCTCCAAGACCATACATTTTCCTGTAATTTCTCACCTGTCTGAATATCAACAGCACTCAAAGAACATGTAATAAAACACCTACACTGAGTGAAGCGTTAGATGCATCGAAATAGACTGGCACCAAACCTGATTTACAGAGAGACCATGTCTCACTCTCATTAACCTCTGGGATGTATGGAACGTTCAGGTTAAGAAATAATCTAAAAGTATTCATACATAAAAATAAATAACTACAATATCTACATTTTTTTTGACTACCGTAATTTCCGGACTATTGAGCGCACCTGAATATAAGCCTCACCCACTGAATTAAAAAAAAAAAAAAAAATTGAACATAAATAAGCCGCAGGTGCCTACAGGTACATTGAAACAAATTAAAGGTAGGGTCTCCGATTTTTGAGAAATGCTTCAGAAAACTGAGTCGGAACGACAAACTAAAAATCAAAACAAAAGTGTAGCCAATGAGCAGAAAGGGTCGGGTCTTGTCAATATGCAGCGGAGAGTGTTCAGGGCGCATGTGACATTAGAAAGCGGTTTTAACACTAATATGGAGTATAAAAACAAAGAAAGAAAGTGAAGAAATGCTAAACGCTGTTACTAGCAAAACGCGGTTGTAGCTGCCTCTCTATATTACTACGATAGAAAAGTGGTGTTATTTGTGTAGTAACAGCATTTAGCTCAGGAGTTTTTGACTCGGGAAACTCGAATCTGTGAATATGCGGCCAAATTCCCGCTCCTTTAGTTCTCTCCAGTGCTGGAAAGCTGATCCTATATTAACAGAATCCTACTTCTTGCCTTATCGTAAGCCTTTCTTCGCTTTCTTTCTTTGTTTTTATCCTCCATGTCAATGTTAAAACCGCTTTCTGTAACAGTGTGAATGTACACAGTATATAACCAAAGAAAGCAAATTAATAAAGGCATCACAAATGGCATCAAATATCTGTCTTATATATAAGAAGTAAGCACAAGAAAAAAAAAACAAAAAATTAAAAAAAAAAAATGATAATGTTGAATTAAAAATATACTGATTTCATTTCACATAATTGAAGAAAAAAAAAAAAGAAAAAATATATATTTAAGTGATATGGGCACTAACATGCTAAAATACAGAGAATGTTAGTACATGTGCAGTCTGAAAGTAGAAAGTGTAAACTGTGTGCCATATGTCCTCACCTGTGGCACCACAGTGTCTCATGGCCGGGGTACGACTCGATGAGGTCAGTACAGACCTCTATCTCGTCATGGAAGAGCTGAGGGATGGCATCGGTATGGGGCTCTTCCACTGAGCTTCCTCTGTTAGGCTGCTGGACCTGACCCAGCTCAGCTAGCAATGCCTTGAGCAGGAACTGGCGGTAGTGAAAGCCGCTGTGGTCGGATACATGCATGGACACCCAAAGTTTCGTGGAGGAGAGTTCATCATGAAGAATCTGCACAGGGAAAGCACAGAAATTCTAATAATACATGCAATTAAGAGAAGGCTTTGGGTCAGTAAGAGTTGAAATAAAACTGAAATCACCTGAACTGACCTTTAATGATCCGTTTTGCATACAAAAACATGCAAAGAAAGGGACTCACTAAACAAGTCCCTATTACTAATGTGATAGATACCAGACAGCATCAATACTGTCCTTGCTATTAACCAATTGCTTTTAAAATACTGGAAGTTGTTTATGGGTGTGTGGCTTGTTAATAGCTGCATGCTTTGTTTAGTTTGAGCTCAGGGGCTTTCTACTGTTGCCTAATTTATATTCCCATTAAGAGTGCATACAGACAAATGGTCAAAGCCTTTCTAAGATTATTTCAATATTACATTTTATCATTTTAATTAATTGCGTCAATGGGGATGCCTCCACGGCTGACGAGCCTAGTATTTCTTGTTACTATTCTGTATGCAGTCAAACAGGAAAGAAGCTACTGAAAGAAACCTATTTCAGACAGATTTCAACCGATGTTCATAAACCTTTGTGAAAATGAGGATAATAGACTGACCAATGTACAGAGAAACAGATAACCTGAAACCATAATGCTACCACCACCTAGCTGCAGAGGTATAATATAAAAAAGAACTTAATAGTTTTTTTTTTTTTAAATGCACACTATCAGACATTGCACATAATAGAAACATTTTTAATGTTTAGTAATGTCATTGTAAAGACAAAAAGAGACCGAATAAAATGCAAGGCAGCAAGACTGGGCATTAACATAGCCATATAAAATCAAAAATAACATCGTAAAGTTGTTTCGTCACAACTGAATGTATTAGTCGCAGTACGATCATGTTCAGTAAATACAGTGAATCATTGGCCAAGTGTGTTGATGTTGACACACACAAGGAATTTGGTTCCAGCTGTTTGTGACTCTCAAAAGTACAGACATAAATGACATTATACTATACATTTAGCTTGGACTATACAAGACAAGACAAAACAGACTATACAGGACAATAAACAATATACCGTGTGCCAGCTGTTGTATAAGTAGTATACAGTTTGCCCACTGTACCTTCAGACTGCCTTTGGCCATGTGCTGCAGGACCCAGATCCGGTGCGACCAGGCGTTGTAGTTGCTGGGGTAACGGCCTGCGGCATCCGCACACACCTTCATCTCCTCGTGCACAGCTCTCTGTATCTGTTCACTGTAGTCACTCCTCTCATCAGCTCCACACGGCTCCTTCTGCAGCCTCTGCAGCACCCATCGCCTGTTACACACATACACCACTCAATTACTTATCTTTTTTAATTAGCCAGCCGAAACAAGCTATCAGAGCAGCATCTGGACAATAAATCATCTCATTCACATTTGTTGTGTTAACACATTAGGAGTGCAGTAATATCAAAATATGGGTTTGATCCTGAATATGAAAAAGTTTTTTTTTTTTTTTATATCTGTAGGGGAGCAAAAATGTTTGAAGGGAGCAAAGATGCTAAAAATAGGAACTTGCTTCGCCTCTCGATTCAATGAAAATGGAAAGTGTAATTAAAAATACAATCCTTTTTTTTTTTTAAACAAAGTGCTCATTGTGCTTAAAAAGTAAAAAAGAAATATATAGAATAATAATGATAATACAATAACTAATTATTTAATAGCAATTAATTTTCTTTTTAAGCATTGAACCAGATCAGTTTTCCTATCCTCAATGTAATATTAAACAGATGTGACCTACATTTTAGATTTTTATTCATTCTGCAGATGTTTTGACCCAAAGAGACTTGCAAGTGAGGCAGAATACGAGTTAGGCAGCAGGCTGAGCCTCTGAGAGTTATGCTTCCTGCTCAAGGGCCCAAAAGCGGCTCCATCAGCTCTAGTGTTTAAGCTCATGACCGCCTCATCACCTCTGAGCTACCACTCCCTTTAAATTCCCTTAAAAGTCACTAAATCTCAGGCAATATTTTTGAGCTAGTGCTGTGGAAGCAGAAAGTCGAGGTGATGCACCTCCCACGCACAATCCTAAGAACCGTGGACATCTGCTCAAAAATCAGAGGTGATAATATTAAAAATGAATGTTAACTTTGCAGGGGGCACGGTGGCTTAGTGGTTAGCACATCGCCTCACACCTCCAGGGTTGGGGTTCGATTCCTGCCTCCGCCTTGTGTGTGTGGAGTTTGCATGTTCTCCCCGTGCCTCGGGGGTTTCCTCCCCCGGTCCAAAGACATGCATGGTAGGTTGATTGGCATCTCTGGAAAATTGTCCGTAGTGTGTGATTGTGTGAGTGAATGAGTGTATGTGTGTGTGCCCTGCGATGGGTTGGCACTCCGTCCAGGGTGTATCCTGCCTTGATGCCCGATGACGCCTGAGATAGGCACAGGCTCCCCGTGACCCGAGGTAGTTCGGATAAGCGGTAGAAAATGAGTGAGTGAGTGAGTGAGTGAGTGAGTGAGTGAGTGAGTGTTAACTTTGCTTTGAAAATTGCATGCCTTTGGGTCCATTCAAGGATGAAGGACTGAATAAGTATTTTGAGATCTTTAATATTTTATGGATTGGCTCTTCTGACCTGATTTAGATGTACGCAGGGAAAGCAAATGGTTAAAGGACGGCTGCGGCGCCTTCTTTAACTGGGTCAGAAATTTATACATCTGAACTGATGTTGAATTAATACTGTTATCTGGACAATGCCGTAGTATTAAGAGAATAATCTTGCAGTTGTTGCCTGAATTACAAAAGAGGATGAAGAATTCAAATCAGCCTGACCTGTGTATCCATGTCTCTGGGCTTTTTGGATACTTGGTCAGTGCTAATTTCCCCAGGTACAGGTCCTTGTCTGGATTCAGCACTCCACACTGAATGAGCTCCTTTCTGCAAAGGACAGAAAATAAACTGACATTTAAAAATGAGTGCTTACTAGAGCACCACCTAATGGACAAGGCAGCACCTGAGGAATTTGACTTCTTTAACTGGAGAACACGTTTATATTTCCATCACAGTGGAGGGGTGAAGGATTTGAACACAGGTATTATTTATGAACGTGAATGACTTTCTATAAACGGTAGTCGGTAACACGGGCATTCCCAAAAAAGACAAAGTATATATATTTAAATAAAAAAAAGAAAAAAGAAAAAAAAAAAGAAACAGCCAGTACAGATCACTTAATCAAAGAGAACAGATAAAAATGACCGTGTTTGTACATATATTTCTATAAAATTTCTCTCTTATACATGTGTGTTAATGGAGACTTAGATTAATTACCTGACATTCCAGGCAGTGGTAAAGTCCGGGTTTAATAGCAATACTGTGCAGGTGATGTCAACTAGTGCTGTGTAGAGAGACAAAGCTCTGATTAGATCCTTGTCATGTACTGGTATTAACCAGGGAATATTCAAATAAGACATGGCCTTACTCTCACGGTCCAGCCACTGTTGTCGCTGCCGATACAGCAGCAGCTTGTTGTGCACGTAAGGCAATAAGAACTTCACGCACCAGCTTTCCACCCCAAGCTTATTCTCCACCAAAACGATGGGGCTTCTGTTGTACCGAGCCTCTGCGCACGGTATGAGACCAATCTCATCACTACAATCAAAATAAAACAAGGCATCATACATGGATCATAACAGTCTTAGGGTGCCTTCACATATGTAGCTCTTCATCTGCTTAACTCGAAACTTGCTGTGGTTTGTTTAGGGAGGTCAGAACACACAAAGCATTTGCACGAGGTTTGAGAACAAAATAACAAATCTGACAGTTTCAGCAAGGTGGTTTCAGTCTGTATTCCAAGTAAATTCTAGCGAGGTTCATTTTCACTAAGAAAGAAGTTTATCTCTGAATACATCCAACTACTGTAAGGGAATAAAACCTGCATTATTGGATGTGTCCAACCTTATCTCATAGACTGCCATCATGCACAAACTGAAGAAATGCCATGTGTTTGGAATGTTTTACATTATATAATAAACAACATAAACAGTTTTAAAAAAGTTTTGGCCATAATTATCTATTCATGTATATAGCAACAGCTCCGCCTTGTCTCCATGGTCTGGTCAGTTGTGATGGCAAAGATTTGCTTACTTTAAGAACTGCCATATTACTGACAATATATAAAAACAGTTTTAGTAGTATGTTTTTTTTTATTCAATAAAATCCTCAGACTTTAGAAATAAATTCATTGAGGTGAAAGTTCCTTTCAAATCTACAAATACAGGGTGGCTGTACACACACACACACTATAAAAACACAAAGTATATCAGATCGAACACATTTTGCAAGCGGATCCACTGAAATATTTTATAATCGTAACTGCAGGAGCCACTGACTAACTGATCTGTCTTGCCTTAAAGCATGCTGTCACACCTGTAACATGGCATCAGAAGCTCACACACACACTGCCAGGTTACGGCACAGATGTCAGCCTGTACCCACAGCGCAGATTGAATCATCCCTGCTTTTTTCTATGACCCAGATCAAAGCAGAATCTTCTCTGGCACATTTACAACCATGAGACAGAGAGAGAGAGAGAAATGAGGACTTGGGCCAGTCAGCAACATGAATTTGGGTTGCCTGAAAAAATACATGAGAGGAAAATCACCTCAGTTCAAATCCACATTAAAAGAGTCACTTCACTGATATAACAGGAAGGTCCTTTACTTTTAGTGATGGCAGAAAGAATATACAGGCTGTGACAGATATGAATAAAGCAGAAATCTCTCCCGAGTTAGACTTTGATTTGAAATGTCAACCAGGTGACAAGTTTTTTTTAAACCAATATCAGGTGTTTTATAACTACAGAAGAAAACACAAACAACTTGTTCCACAGTTAAAGGCAGGACGCAGGACACAGTTCAGCTAAGGCTCTCATTGTGTGCAGCTAGCTTAGCATAGCTAGTGTTAAATACACCTGTCCACCAAACAGCTACAGCTAACTAGCTAGCTAGCTAGCTCAAAGTAGTAGTTTACCGGGTTACCAAGGCAACAACTGTGCATTGGCGTCATAAAGCAGGAAAAAACGACGAGTAGAGATGAAACCATTAATACATACATGGCAGGGTTTCTCTTAAAAGCGTTAGTGATATCTTTGACAACTCTCTGGACCAAGACATCCACCTCCTCTTCCGACTCGGCCATTTTCAGAGCGCGAGTGACATCAGCACGAGTGACTCAACCTCATCCGGGAAACCGAGCATTCAAGCGCATGCGCAGACAATCGATTGACATGGCAACAGCCAACGCGTCATTAGAAACGCTTTATTGAATTGTATCTGGATATCAATAAGGATTAAATCGGTAAAGTATGAATTACAGCAGGAAAACGTTGATTTCAGACTGGTGAGTGTTATTTTAAAATAAAGAAGGAATAAATAGTGCTGAGTAAAAGTGCTGAAATAACAGTTCATTTATTTTAAAGGCACAAAAACAGGGAGTCAGAACCAAAAGACTGTGAATGTCGTGATGGACAAAGACAATTACACAAGTCAACATACAAACATTTTGGCACACATACGGATGCAGTAAGTGCTGCTTGTACTGAGATCCTATGTTGATTGTATTGACTGATATATGATTGTTAAGCACATTTTTATTAGTAACATTAATAACTTGTGTGTTCAGATTATTCCCAGAGATTTCATATAATCTTGTCAGTAACACTTGATCAAACAAGATGACATTTGTTGTCATCAGGCATTTCTTGGGGCACCGGTTCTATTACACATTACTGAACACTTCAGATAGACATTACTTAGCTGTCACCCTTATCCAGAGTGACAATTTATTTCAATTTATACAACTGAGCAATTGAGGGTTAAGGGCCTTGCTCAGGGGCCTTGCTCAGGAGCCTTGATCAGGGGCCCAGCAGTGGCATCTTGGTGGACCTGGGATTTGAACTCTTCTGGTCATTAGTCCAACACCTTAACCACTAAGCTACCACATCCCCCCGTTCATCTATTATCACTATATACAAACAGAGTGTCACTTAGGAAATTTTGAAATGTTTATTTGGAGAAATACATTAAGATTTAACAACAAGGGCCATATTTAAATGGAAGAAAAACTGCTTTAAAGCAGTTAACTACTAAATTAGTACTCTGAAAGCAATAAACAGTAAAATAATATTTTTTAAAAACATTGTAACATTTAAAAATAAGGAAATAAGAAAATATTTTTTATATGTAAAAATTATAAATTATATATATATATATATATATATATATATATATATATATATATATATATATATATATATACTTTATACACTGTAATGCATGTATATATACTAATATTCTATGAATGCACAATAGTTTAAATATAAATAGAAGACAAAATTAACTTTAAGTTTTCCATGGGAAAGTATTAAAAAGTGCAAAAAACACAAAGTTAATGAATTCACAATAAATATCACCTTATCATTATGATATAAATGGCCCAGTCATGCTTTCAGGTAGTAACTGCAGGACGTTTGCTTTATCACATGACAGCAATTGAAGTACAATGCTTGTGTCCCAGAAAACTCAGTCAGATATTTGTATTCTTTCATGTGCAACTGTCTAAAAAATGTGTTACATTCATATGCTTTTATTAAAGAGAAAAAATTCTATAGCAACTAAAGTTGCTGGTGGGCTTTAATGGATTCTTTGGTTAAAAATCTGCTTTTTAACAGGACTGGAGAACAACAACCCAAATTGCTCAGTCAGAGAAAGAGCACAAGGCAAAGAACCCCACAAAATCAATGGTGCAGGCTGACTATTTCCACTCCTTGGTGTTTGACAGGTAAATCAGTCCTGTCAAGTTCTCTCATGAGGATTAACGTAATCTAATATCCGTTCACAGTCCCATCATGTTTGCTACTCTGCTACACTCCCCATGTGGACCTTGCCAGGTTTTTCTTGCTCTCAGACTGTCTGATCTGACTCAACAAAAGCTTGATAATTTGTAGCAGTGGCTCATGACCATGGATTCTAGTGGGACAAGGCAAAATAAATAATGACAACTAGGAAAAAATACTGTATAAGTGAAATGTTTCAGCATGATATGAATGAAAATCTGGACTAATTCCAGCCTTTTCCGGATGATTTTGGACATACTGATGACACATATATTCTGTGTACAGTCATCTACACACAGTCATCCAGCATAATAAAGAAGAGCTGCTTTTTTTTATCAGCTTTTGCACACAGGCAGACATTATGTAATTCCCCTTTCCCTCATTCAGTCTTTGCAATAGATCTCACAATAAACATGGACACACTATTTACACTTTTAATGATCCTTTTTTTCGCAGACATATATTCGATTTAATATTTCAGGTTTTAAACTTGCACAATTTGGCATAAAAACACAACATTTAGAAACCCTGTCATTAATTGTCCTGTCCTCTCCTCCACCACTGAAAAGATTACAGAGTAAGAATAGGGCTCCACTATTCCCCTTATTTACCCATTTTTGAACACTAGGTGCAATAATAACTATGTGAAGCTAAAAAGGGGCATGAGTTTGCTGCAACATGGTTGCACAACTACTAGAAAGGTGAGCAAATCAACAGAGCATCAGCTAATATGTCAAATACCAACATTCTATTAAAATTGTAGTCATAAAGGAGGTAATAAATATATAAACAGAATGTATTAAAATGTATGGAGTAGTGAAAAAAAATCATTTAAATGTTTGTTATGCATATGGTGGCTGATATATATGCTACTGATCAGCTAGATCAGGTGTATCGTGTGTATTTACAGAGTCTGTTGGACAGGTGGGGTTTGATTTAGTGTCATCTCAACCCAAACTCCTCAGGTTATTTTCTTCCATGCTGTAATGCTGTTACTGCAAACATCCCAGTCATCATAAACACAAAGCCTGGTCTGTCTCCTTAAATTAGGATCTTAAAGAGATCAGATTAAAAGCAACATATCACTCAACAGAATACCAAATGTTTGCATATGGATAATAATTCCTCTTTAAGGGGTACAGTATATATCACAAAAGTTTGAAATGCTCTCAGTTCACCCTGACTCCAATAAATCTGTGTCTTTTTCGTGTTACTGCTGTTATTAGAATAAACACATTCATATTTTTCAAAGTTTGAAGAAGTCTTTTTTCCACTCTTACAATCCCCAGTTAATGAAAGAACATCCTCTAGAAATCCTCAAAAGGCCAGTAAACAGTACAAAGGATGTTCTATCTGATGTCCTCAAAACGAGCTAAGATAACAAGTCTTTCCTCAGCATGTAAGAGAAGCCTCTCAGTGTCAGAACATATGTAGGACAGCAGACTTAACAAAATAAAAAAGTTAAAGAAATATTTTTACATCATGCGGAAGAAGAAAATTTGAATTATTATTATTATTATTATTATTATTAGTAGTAGTAGTAGTAGTAGGCATATTAATAATAATTAATATTATTATTGGGGGCACGGTGGCTTAGTGGTTAGCACGTTTGCCTCACACCTCCAGGGTCGGGGTTCGATTCCCGCCTCCACCTTGTGTGTGTGGAGTTTGCATGTTCTCCCTGTGCCTCGGGGGTTTCCTCTGGGTACTCCGGTTTCCTCCCCCGGTCCAAAGACATGCATGGTAGGTTGATTGGCATCTCTGGAAAATTGTCCCTAGTGTGTGAATGAGAGAGTGTGTGTGCCCTGCGATGGGTTGGCACTCCGTCCAGGGTGTATCCTGCCTTGATGCCCAATGACGCCTGAGATAGGCACAGGCTCCCCGTGACCCGATAAGTCACCGTTTAAGTCACCGATAAGTCAATTTACCGTTCGGATAAGCGGTAGAAGATGAATGAATGAATATTATTATTAATTATATTTATACAAATAGTAAATAATAATATACTGTATATGTCCATCACACAGTCCTTTGATTTAATTCAAATGTTGGTTTTCTCCAGAGCAACAGGGACATCAGACACAGATCACAAATCTGTCCTATCCTGCTCTCAATCAACCTGTAATGACTAGTAAGTAATAGAAATTCATACAGTACTTTTATTATTGTTAGACTCTTGTTAATGTTAAAATACAGTTTTTCTAAAATGAGCGCCCAATTTTGTAACTGATGAGAAGCCTGTTTTTACTATGATGCCCAGTAGAGGGAAATAGTGATTTTGTTATTCATTGCAATAATGAAAATGTAAGTATCTGTCTGTAATGCCTATATGTAATTTAAATGCATTGTCTTATATATAACATGATTTATACTTATGATGCATATTCTACGTTATAATACAAATGATGTACATTCTAATATTTATACTTACTAAAAGAAGTCACAGATTACAGATTTCTTCTTAACATTATCCACTGAACTAAAGCATCAGCAAAACTTTATTCAGTTTCACTCACTTCAGTGTTTCTTGGGACTTTTATTCAGATTCTTTCAGTAAGCACACTGATATTTGAATATCGTATGAGGGTTTAGTTCTCACAAAATAGTCATGAAAGAAATATCTGATGAGCTAATAATTTAATTTTCCAACATAATACACTAGTGGTGATGAATATTATTTGCAAAGGCTCAAGGGTTCAGTCGGCTTCAGGTTAATATCCCAGGCTGATCAGTAACAGATATGCCTTTATAAAAACAGATAACTATAACAACATTACAGGATCAGACTCTAATGCCACTGTATACGTCTTATTTCAGTGAGTTGCTTACTACATATTCATTGGATTATACATATCCACCTCGTGTTACCTCCAAGCAGGCAGTAAGTATGAAAGCAGTTTACTGTATACATTCAGTATATATAACAGCATTATTCATTTTGTTAAGAGTTTTATTTGATTTAGAGATCAGATCAACCCCTAGGCTGACAAGCTATATTTCTTTTGGCAAAACCTGAATTGTACCAAAAACACTTTGTTATACAGAACTATTTAAAAGACTCACTACAACATTTGCTACTGCCTATTTAATTAATCATGAGGGAGTGTTTTTAGTGTTTTTATTGCAGAGAAAAGAGGCTATTGAGGTTGTTAACTATTTATAAAGCTTCCCTGATATAAGTAATAACAGGAACTAAAAGTTCCATAGCTTTAAATATTACTAGTACTATTATAATGATCTATAAGTAATAGTTCATTATAATAATAATAATAATCATAGTTGCAGCATACAGTATTCCAAGCAAGAATATGATCATAGAAACTGCTTTTTAAGTTTTCATTTTCTAACAAAAACAAGTGATATACAGAATATTTATATAATCAGTATACTTATATACTTATCACAATTACATTCTCATGCATATAGCTCTATGATGTTCAACAAAAGAAAAAAGCACCAGAACATACAGAGTGTAAAGGTGTAGGCTATTTTTGCAACATACTCCATATCGTCCATGATGCGTAAATCCAAAGGAACATTTCCCCAGAGTTTTAAGTTGAAAAACAGTTTATTTCAAATACACTGCTTTAAATGCAAGCAACTGAATTTGGGTAATAAACATGTTAAATGCTTTAATATACTGTATAATGCAAATTACACCTTTACACTATAACAATAAAGGCCTTAGGATGAGATAGATGTAAGAGCATGTCTAACCAAAGCTCTCCTTATGTAGCTTCATGCTGGACATTGGAGCAGTGAAGGAAAAGGTTATTCCCTTTATGGTGCTTTATGTTTTTTATAAAGTTTCCCATTTTCATATGTGAACTGTGATCAAGCAGATCTTAGGCTCCACATAGTTTACTTTGAGTTGCAGTTACTGTAATGTATTGACTGAAGAATTCATGGGAAAATGGCATAAACACGACGACTCCATGACGGCTTTAGATCACCTTATGTGTGCTTCACATAAACAGGATTTGATCATTTCAGGAAAACATGGAAATTGGTGTCTGTGTTAATCTGCACTGCAGATGCAGAACATAGACCTTAGGTTGAATAACCTTGGCACATTCATTTATAATATCTAAAATAGTTAATGCTGAATATAATTGAGTAGTTTTCCACAGTCATAATTAATGATTTTTTATATTCAAAGATTCAAGCCAATGACTCAATGGACAGGAAGCTGGATTTCAGAAGACGGCAGTCTCAGTTCACTGACGTGGCAGATCATCGGCGGTTGGGACGGAACACCTGGCAGGACTTTAATGATGTGCAGGCTGTAGTCCATGGAGTGGCAAAATCCCTGTATAGACAAATAAATCTTTCATGCCCATAGGGATAACTTCCAATTCTCATACCTTCTTTTACTTGTTTTGGATTTGGTAGAGCAATAATTAAAAGTATGTCCTGCTTATGTTTTTCTTTTTATCATTTATAATTTGAATTATGGAATGTATGGATAAGTCATCTACACCACCCATCATGTCCCACCACACACAGAACCTATTTAAACGCTGTATGGGCCGGGTTATTGCTGGAATTTGCTTTCCTTTTCAATGGAAACTAATCAAATAAATTTACACTACACTGCTATACCTGTTGCTTCCATAATCTGTTTAAGCTGAACATCATCCAACAAAGCTTGTTTATTCATGCATACATTTTAGTGGCTTTGTGCCATGTTTCCAGTGAGATTCGGCCCCGCTCAGCAAAAAAAGAAAAGAGTTGCTCACAGCTATGCTACACAGCAGATGTAGGGATTAAATTAGCAATGCATCATCTTCTTTCCTGCATCTTCTTTAGTTGGAACGGTTGTTACCATGGCTGATGTGTTGGGCATCAAGAAACACTGCATCATGTTGCTTTGCCGGTTATTGGTTTTCTTTTTTAAGAGAATGGCTCATACCGTTATAGGGAGAGCAACCACACAAGCCTGACTATCTGTTACTCACCCACACAAAGAACAGTTTGAGCCAAATGTTTAAAGTTTGCCCTTAATGAACACTAACAAACTGGTATTTTAATAAACCAGTTGCAAACTCACAAGTATCTATATGTATATTTTTACCAAGTAATTAAAATTTCTGTTTATGTCACATTTTAGTGCTTTTTTGAGTACCACATTGTATTCCACTTATTCAAATATGTCCTATATTTATGTGTTCTCTGATGTTTTTATTCTTACCAGAATTCACATACTTTCATAAATTAGCCACACTTCCTATCACAATGTGTATTAATACCAGGATAGTCATCCAATTCTGAGGTTTATTCCATCGATGGTATCCATCATTAATTTTTCATCCTGAGATTTCTTTAAAGCAAATGAGCTTTTACTCCTAATGAGTACTGTAGCTGAATATGTGAATCAAACCGAAAACCTTATCCACCTACTCACATCTCTGAATTTGTGGCAATTTAAACACCAGGCTGTGGCAGTGAAGCTAAATATTTCAGCCAACTGCGGGCAGTCAGAATGGAGGCAGGCAGCAGTTTGGTAAGAGAGCAGACTGGAAACTTTTGGAAAGGGCAGTCTGGAATGCATGGGTGCTATTGTTAGTGTTAGATCCTTGGCTCACAGCTCAGAACGTCACATGACATCCCCTTAAGGAAGCTATTTTAGATCTCCTGTAAGCAATAAATGCATAACCCATAATTATTATGATTCCAGCACAACAATGTACACAGACTTCACTTTGTCTTTCAAGTTAGATTAATTGTTAGTATTATTAGTTGTTTAAAAGGTCAGATGTAAGTGAAGACCTGACAGTTGATAGAAGGGATATATTTAATGACTGGAAAAGAGAGGTAGAACAAGCCTCGACAGTGCTTGACATAAATAAGTCATGTAATGACATCCTTTGGGATTTTTTTGGGATGATGTCATGGGTTTGTATTTCAGGACAAGTGGTGGTGTGTTAAATGTGTTTCCAATATTGAGTGTAGCAGCTTTGTCTGACAAACTGAAGACATAATGCCATACTTACTGTACGTGTATGGCAACTCAAGTCAGTTTGTATTGTATTGGTAAAACATCAGTTCATAAAAAATCAATAAAGTTGAACTTTACACATGACTACATGGTAAGTAAATCATGTAAAATACAGAATACAGGTTTTTAAGAAAAATGTACAGCATATAAAAGACTATAGAATAAATATAAAGGCTTAGAGACACCATATAAAGACTAAATGACAACAACAGTGTACGATATTTTATGGGGCAGTGCAGTGCTGGAGGTAAAGGATGTGATATGTTCACTGTTTTGGGACAGCAATGTGTAAACTAGTAGTTAGTTATATCTGTAAGGTCTAATTAGTCTTGATAATAAAGCATAATGGAAGTCTAGTTGTTATTAAATCCTATCTAATTATCTCACTCACACACAGCTGTATTATAAACAGTTTATAGGTGACCTGGAGCCAGTCCCTGAAACACTCCAAATTTCATCCTGTATGAGATATCAAGCACACACATTCTTTCTAATCTGGAAGCAATTTGGAAGCCCAATATGACCATAAAGAGCACATGAAGAGCAAAACTCTGCACAGAGAGTAGCCCAAGCTCAGGATCGAACCCAGGACTCCCACCTTAACAAGTAAAGGTTGTATACAGAATTATGTTAAATGTGTGTAATGAGTATATAAATCCAAAATTACACATATGAATCTTCAGACATCAAATTCAGTTATGCATTTGAGGTGGTTTATCTAAAACATATGTAAGGGTGTCTCAGTTAGTCAGTTATGTGAGTCTGGTGCAAAATTCCACACTTGTACAAATAACCTGGAAGACACATTGAGCAATTGAAACTGTGGCCTTAGCAAATTGTACTAAATCAGTGAGAAAACCAAAAACTGACTTCCTGTACCAAAATGGTTGATTGTGCTGCGATGGCCACCAAAAAATTCATGAACACGTGCAGGAATATTGGACTAAAGAAACTAAAGAAAATCAATGAAAAAGAAAAAAGGACTAAACTTACCTAATGCAATTTTAAGCCTATTTTTCTTGAACAACTTTGGCACACACAGCTGAATGGAGCTGAATGGTGCACCTTAAAAACTGATTTAGGTAACTGTGATACTGCATGGTTGAATAAATGTCAAATACTTTTAGAAACAGAAGGTGTATCGAATGTCTTTTAGCTACTGTAATATTTGCACAAGGTATAATATGAGATTTACTGTTCCAGTCCTCTTTAAGGTTGCATAACAAATCAGTAAGTTTGTTGAGCTGTATAGGCACAATGCCCAGAGACACAACAGATTAGATTGAATTACTAGAAAGATAAATAACATTTCTTTCATTGTGATCTTTTTTGCTTATATTTTTAAGTACTAGGTCAAATAGCTCTTTTTTTAAATTTATTTATTTATTTATTTATTTATTTATTTATTTATTTTTAAATAAATGACATCTCTTTGTAGTCATGGTAACTAGATAGCTGGGATGAGGATGAGGGGATGAGATGAGATAAGAAAATAAGTTCCAGCTGTAGCCCTTAAAGCTGACTATCAGGAAAATGAGTGCTTGCTGTCTAAGGCATATGTCCTGTTCTCTTGTGCTTTGGCTTCAGTGCAAAAAAGTTTCTTTGCTTTAGTGGGAGATATGCGGTATGTTTTCACACTTTCTTGGCCAATAGCCTGAACTCCCTCTGACTTTAGAGCTTATATTTGGTATACCTTCATTGTGTAAAAAAAAAGAAAAAACATGCTTTTTAATGCTTTTTTCAGTCAATGTACACATCAATGCCTCATTTGTTCTACTTAAGAATTAATATAAATATGCCTCGATCAGTCGACTTATTATTTATTTATTTATTTATTTAGTTAGTTACTTTTACAGTGGCTTCATATAAGACTGTAAGATATTAGATGGCTGTTACTATATAGTGGATACATACATTTTATATCCCTGGCACACAGTACATGTATTACTAGTGAGCATGCAAGAGAGAGAGATGTGTTCAATAACATAAATGCAGCCATCTATAGTATTATCAAAACTGCGAGTTTTCAAAAATGTGAACATTTTTGACATTAAAAGGACACTCAATACTGTCTTGAGTTACACTATCATTTTGTATTAACATTTTTGCCAGTATTGAAATAAAATGCAACTGTGTGGGTTTGAATACAAAAATAAATATCAAGGTTGTATGATTGTGTTGAGTTAGTTGTTTCCACCCTATTTTCCCACAACAAGACACCCTGGAGTGTTTTATTCCTCTTATACCACAGCACACAGATGACACCTATGTTTATGATATTATTCACGTTATATTATATTATTTACATTCATTATATGTATGTTTACATTTACTAAATACACATAACACACCATATTATTGATCTTTTATAGCTACTAATGTTGGGGAGCATGTGTAAGGTAAGTTTTGTCCAGTATGTACTTTTTTTAAACTCTTGTCTTTCTGTGAAGGCTTTCCACTCAAATTTGGAGAGTGGTTATAGGGATTTGTGTTCATCCAGCTACAAGAGCATTAGTGTGGTCAGGCACACAGTCAGTGTTCCAGCTTATCCCAAAGATGTTCAGCGGTGTTAAGGGAAGGACATCTTCGACTCCAAGCTCGCTTTGTGTACAGAGACATTGTCATGCTAGAGCAGGTTTGAGCCTCATATTTCCCAATGAAGGGAAACTGTAAAGCTACAGCATGCAAAGACATTCTGTACAACAGTCTGAGGAAAAATCACATATTTGTATATATACAGTATTTACTCTCTCATGGAGTTGTCAAAATAAAAATAACAGCATGTGAAGTAAAAAAGGAAACTGGAAAACAGACAAAATGTCTTTCTTGTCAGGGAAGCCGTCCTGAATTTTTTGTTTTATGTATTTTAAGACATCTCTCTGTGAATGAGCAGTGTGTTAATGTAAACTCATGATTTAAATTACGGTCTAAGGCATGCTATTGTAGAAAAATAATCAGTTCATTTTGACACCATCAGAGTTAAGAATTCAAAGGAAACAACGTCATATTCTCAGGTTATAAAGGAGAAAGATCTTCATATCCTGACTGGTGTGATCTGGATAGCACAGAATTTATCTTCCACTAATCCCTCCATTTTCATTTTTGGGGCTCCAACTTAAACACAGGCTAGCTTAGTGCTGATCTCTGCAAGTAGCAGTGGTGAAGAGAGAAGGCTTCCTGACTGAGAGAAAATTTACAGAACACTATCCAAACATAGCCCCTGTGTCGCAAAGACAGAGGAAAAGAGACCAAAAGTGTGTGTGTGTGAGTGTGTGTGTGTGTGTGTGTGTGTGTGTGTGTGTGTGTGAGAGAGAGAGAGAGAGAGAGAGAGAGAGAGAGAGAGAGAGAGAGAGAGAGAGAGAGAGTATTTATATATGAGAAATGCATCTTTGGATCTTTCTCCTAAATTATTGAATGAGAATGAGATTAATCCTTGTGAAACAAAATGTTTTTCTCCAACAGCACTATTTATAACATTCACAGTGTGTACACTGTGTTTGTAGTATTTTGTGATACTATGAAATAGTTCCACAGAAAGTAATTACATACTGTATGGGTCTTCAGTGGTAGGGGTTCTAAAGAAGAAGAATCATGTACGTTCATTCATTCCTCAGTAAGCTCTTTACCCTGGCTAGGGTCACTGTGGATCCTGAGTCTATCCTTGATGATAATGAGCCAGAGGATGGAATACAGTCAGGATGAGACAGAACAGAATGCACACACAGTCATGAAATGAATATCAGAATGTCTACCAGAAATTGGAGAACCTGGAGGAAGCATACAGTAAGGCATATTACAACAATATAATGCAATACAACTGAGTTATGACAAGCCACAATAATTCAGTGTTCAAAAAAGAGTCCCATTTATTTTCTAAAATTAAAAAGATCATTTTTTCAGCTATTTAGCATAAATTATGCATAGAATACAGATAAGTGTTTTATGTTGTTTTAGTTAAAAAAAAACACTTGCTGAATCAGGGACAGTCATTATCCTGAATAACATATAATGTTCAGACACACTAAATAAGTCAGCTCAGCATTTACAGTAGCAGCTGCTTTCAAGAGGATCAAGTTTTTTCCTCCAACACCAATATGTTAACAGGTGTGCATATTAGTATGGTCGAATCACGCCTTGGAAACCTATCTCTAGCATAAAGCATATTTGTCCACATGCATATGGAGCTACTGTATTCTCTGAAGCACAGACAAAATGTATTTCAGTTCAAGTCTTTTTTTTTTCACTCTGCTTTTCCTGTAGACTCAGCTTTTGTTTTTTTTCCAGTACTGCAGAGAAGGCTGCCAGCTCGAAACATCTAGCTACCACTTTTAAAGAATTCTTTTCACTTTTTAAGGTGAAGCAAATATCCTGCCTTGCACAAATAAAGAGGCATATTGAGCTCAAGTGATCCTAAATGAATAAAAATGAAGATTTGAGGTAGGCGCAGGCGACTCTGGAAAATCTAGTCATCATTTATATCAATTCTTGGCTGCTATTAATGAAAAAGCTTAAGAAAAAAATGTAATGAACTAACATAGAGGATGTTATTGAGCAAAATACTGCTGAGGCCTGAGGAGAACTGAGGAGATCCTGGAGCCATAAGCTACACACAGCAACACACTTGTTTAAATTTTACCTTAACTGGGCTGTAGATAAGTTTACATTCTACAAGAATGGCTAAGCCAACTTACGAGAGTCTGTTAATGAAAATGCCTTGCTTTTCTGCCTGAGAGCAAACATGGGCAGCGTCGGAATGCTCATGTTTCCATTGGAGTTGAGTGTACTGGTTTACACTTATGTCAGAATAAATCATATCTACACTGAAACAAGACGACATAATGTTGCTTTTACTGCCACTCGATCATGCTATGAGACTACTTAGGGCAAGGCTGTGCTGTGATTTTTTTTTTTCTGCCATGCTTTAATGCCAGTTTCAGCATACAGCCCTTGTAAAAGCCAAATGCTATGATTTGTTCCATGACCTCACCCAAATTGTTACTGGCCTTTGAAGAAACAACAAAAGTAGTAGCTAATGCTGCAAGCCTTTTGGATCTTATGTTGTGACACATGAGAGAAACACGTTGTGTGAAAAGAGAAGACTCATACTTGGGCTTTGACATTATAATCTGCATTAATACTTAATTGATTGAGTGCATCAAATTATTGCTTTCAGCTAAATATTTAGTGTAACCATAATGCAGGTTTATTATAACTCTAATGGTTGGTTTTCTAGACTTTGTTCTAGCTTATTGCATTGATATGCTATCCCTGACAAGCTTAAAAATGATTTATGCTAAAATCTTATTGATTTTACACTGAATTAGTGCATTATGTGTGCATAATTAGTGCATTGGAAATTAAAAGAAGTTACATGCTGCAAATTACACATACATCAAATGGAAAACAGACTAAACTAGAACCTTGAGGATCTATAATAATAAAATCATAATTTGAGACACAAAACCTGGAGAACAGTGGCAGCTAGTGGTTTGTAAAATATGGGGGAGCACAGGTGTCTCATAGGTAGAAAAACAATCAGATGGACAAAATAAGGAGTGTCTAGCTATCTACCTAAATTTCACTGAAGAACATAGTGGCAACTAAACAGATAGACCTATAAATAAACCAAAGGAAATCTGAAACAAATGCAAATAAATAAAATATGTCTTTATTTAATACACTTTTTTTAATTATTACACCAATAAATGTCTAACATGATTATCATGGTTACTAACTGACTTCTGAAGCTCTGAGCTCTCTGTCTGTTTGTCTGTCTGGCATCAATATAAGTTTGAGATGTCAGACATGTACATTACTGTTTTAGAAATTAGCCGTTTCTTATGAGGTTCTGTCCCTTTGATCAAGTAGGACAAATAAAGAGTGCACTGCCTAATAAACACTCCATTCACCCCAAAGATGCTGACATGACCCAAAATTACATATTCAAAACCTGTTGTCAAATGCATGTTAATCTTTCCTCGCATTAAATTACACTGTACTTGAATCTGCTAAAGAAGCTAGGCTTTACTGGATTACTATCAGTGGCATGGCAGGGGCTTCAAACAGGATTTTCACACAGGCTTTACCCTCCACTGTTAAATTAATAAACACTATGATACTGCAGGGGGCATGGTGGCTTAGTGGTTAGCACGTTCGCCTCACACCTCCAGGGCAGGGGTTCGATTCCCGCCTCCACCTTGTGTGTGTGGAGTTTGCATGTTCTCCCCGTGCCTCGGGGGTTTCCTCCGGGTACTCCGGTTTCCTCCCCCCGGTCCAAAGACATGCAGGATAGGTTGATTGGCATCTCTGGAAAAATTGTCCCTAGTGTGTGATTGCGTGAGTGAATGAGAGTGTGTGTGCCCTGCGATGGGTTGGCACTCCGTCCAGGGTGTATCCTGCCTTGATGCCCGATGATGCCTGAGATAGGCACAGGTTCCCCGTGACCCGAGGTAGTTCGGATAAGCGGTAGAAAATGAATGAATGAATGAATGATACTGCAGATTAGATATCTGATCATTTTATTTGCTAAAAATCACCAAGAATGCTGAATAGCAGACAGATATTGACATTTAAAAAACTGTATGTGGCCAAAGGGCTGTGGAAACCTGACCAACCCACTAATGTGGTTCTTCTCTGATCTATTGCTACAGAGATTATAACACACTTGATTTAGATGTCTTTTTGTACATATACTGTAGGATTACTGTTTCCTTTCCCCGGGGCTAATGGACCCGTTCCAACATAAAAGTCCTTTTCACAAAGTGAGCTCTGTCAAGTCATGGTTGGAATATTTTTGTGTCCTGAACAGAGCCCTGACCTTAGCCCACTGATCACCATTGGGACGAATTTCAATCTTATACAACATCAATCCTTGGCTGAATGAGCACAAAATCCCCATTGACAAATGACAAAATGTAGAGGAAAGCCTTTTCAAAACAAGGGGAGTTTTATTTTTTATCAAATGTTAGACTAAGCTATATGGAATAGGATGCTCTTATGGTCAGGTGTCCAAATACATTTGGCCATAAGGTGTAGAACCATTTCATTGCTACATTTTAATGACATTAATAAAGCCGGAATTGTGTAACCTCAAGACAATCTCCTTTTCTGCAGAAGTAGGATGTAGGGGATGTGGTAGCCTAGTGATTAAGGTGTTGGACTACCGATAAAAGCCCAGGTCCATTATCTGCCAATGTTGGGCCCCTAAGCAAGGCCCTTAACCCTCAATTGCTCAGTTGTATAAAATGAGATAAAAAGTCATTCTGGATAAGGGCATGTGCCAAATGAAAACATAAGCAGTCATGTGTAGACCACATTTGATGGTAAGTAGAGCAATCAGAGAGCTCAAGATCCAGTTTCTTAACTTATATTCAGATTCAGCTCTCAGCATGCAGTTATTAGCCTACTGTGTCACCTCCCTCACATGAAGGAGCGATAATATTTATGATTCTAAAAATATCATTTTGGCATATGTTACATCTGTTCATCAGTTCCATAATAAAATCCATCCAAAATATTTGAAGAATATGTGCAGAAGGATCTAAGTTCATTATTACACTTCACACTGTGAAAATGGACAAAAAGAGAGAAAAATATGACAAATAAATATGACAAATGCTGAGGTAAGGAAAAGAAATATAAGAGTTACAAAATAATAGGTAAAAGGTTGAGGTAAAAAGCTGAGGTTAAAACAAATCTGAGGTAAAAGTGAATCACATACAGGGGGCGTGGCAGGGCGTGGATGACGTCACCTCTTTCTGAGTCTAGAGTCTCAATAAGCTTTTCATTCCCTTACAATGTCTCCCTACTCAGTCTAATGCCCACGTGGGCACAGCGGAGTGAAATCCGTGTGTACTGAGACACGATCCGGAGATCCTTCGTGTCCATCACTGAGCTGTGCGAATCACTGACACATGGCCCTCCTCTTTCCAGCTGCAGACAGCAAGCCCACCACACACTCCTCCATCCAGACCATGCACACTGCAGCTGAAGCTCTGCAGGACACAAGGAGTGCTTCACTAAGCACTGAACATCCCAGAGCAACACTGCTTTCACTGTCTCTTCTCTCCGATCATATCTTATACCCAGTCGGATAAATGCCATGCGCCTTCTTCATCTTTCCACTCTTCTGGGTAAGTCATTTTTTAACACATAGAAGTAAAAATACAATACATTTAGTATTGAATAGAATACTAAAGTGAACTTTTTTCTCTGTTTGAGATGCAGTTTGTTTGTGTCATTGGCTTTTAATGCCCTTAATTTTAATTTTTTTATTTTTTTGCGTCACAGCGGCATCATTTGCAGAGAAAATGGTTATATGCAATGCGTATACAATGTAACGTGCGCTTTTGCCTTAAAGGTTATGCATTTCTTCCAAGATTTTCATTATGTGTACGTGCGCGCGCGTGTACGTGTGTGTGTGTGTGTGTGTGTGTGTGTGTGTGTGTGTGTGTGTGTGTGTGTTGGTTTGAGTGAGGAGTGGAGGGAGTTGGAGGGGTATGAATGAAGGGTCATGACACCAGAAGGACAGGAATATCTGACAGTTTTGACCTTGTTGGGACATTTAGATGGTCCTTAATAGGAAATTTTTAATTTAATAATAATAATAATAATAAACACTAAACCAAAAGAGCCAAACACTTTTCCTTTAGCTGTAGGTTTGGGCATAGTATTAAATGGCTGCATTAATGATTATATCAGTGGAAGGTCCTCTTAAGGATAGTAATACGTTTGTGTGTCTGTGTAGTGGTGGTGCTGGCTGTAAGAGCACACCGACATTTGTTGCCCGGATCTTGTAGCTTTGAGAGTGACACATGTGGCTACACTTCGGATCCTGCACATGCTACCTGGACAGTGAACAACGAAGGTAAATCTGCCAAAATCTTTACATAATAATGAATTTTCCCAGTTCATACATTAATCAATAAAGTATTTGTAATCATGTTGAAACTTTAAGTATATACATGTATATATTTATTCATTTTAGAAATTACTCATACTCATTGGATTTAACTCTTATCTGGGGGACACTGGGCAAGAGTAGGGTAAGCTTAAAGGGCCAGGTCATCTGCCTGACATGTCCCAACTATTAGTAGATTGGGACATCAAACCTGGTGAAGAACAAAGCTCATCTGACTTGTCTTGATTTTTTGCTGTCTTTAGGTACTCAAGTTGCTTGTGGTCTGTGTATACAGTTAACAGGTACAGGACTTTGTAGTGGTAATGAGTGTTGTAAGGAAGAGCATGGTGCCTGAATAATGGACTAACAACTGTTATGCGAAATGGTTTGTGTAAAATAGCACAGGGCACTGAGCACGGTTCCTTGACCATATACTGCCCATGCTGTCCATGCTGATTAATCTCTCCGTATGTGGCTCATTGATCAATGCGATAGAAAGGCTCTCCACAGTAGAAACAAAGCTTTACATCTAAACCGTTCTGATGCTCTTTGGAACTCCGGTGTGGACAGTGTGCATAGACTCTTTGGTTTGAGAATGCCTTTATCCACAATGACTGATTCAGGGCTTAATTCGTGTCTCAATGAGCAGCGTCTCTTAATAGATGGCCAGGCCAGTAGCAGCATCCAGATACACACTGCTGTCCCTATAAGCTAATTCTGTGACTACATGTCTTCTTAACTATCTTCTTTAAAAAGCATGTCAAACTCCACTGAATATTCTGCTGCAGTTCCACGAAGTCCCATGGTTTAGAAGATGTTCCCCTGATTTGAGGTTCAGGAGATGTTCCCTTACTTCTTTGACATTTGGACGGTATTTAAACCCACTTCATGGGTTTCATGGTGTTATGGTTGTTCAGCCAAACACCACTGCTCTACTCTGCTTTACTTTGTCTATAAGTATCACCTTTGACATGATCTCATGACAAGCAGTAGTACAAACACTGTAGTAAAAGGCTTTTACATGTGGATTTATCTACATCATTCTAACTGGGTATGAATTATAAGAAACATGCTGCTGGCTGCTGCTGGTTGAGAACAGCCAACTGTTGTAACTGATTATGGAGATTCCCTAATGTAGCATAGACAGCAAAGATCTGCTGCTGTTGTTCATGGACTTCAAAGCCTTGATTGACTTCGATGAAGCCTGCTAGGTCCATATTATCAGTCTTAGGCAGATGGGCAGTTGTGAGGGTCGTGTAAAGAAAATATCTGATCGAAATATGTCAGAAAGATTTAAGCTGAAACATTTTAGTTTACTGCAATCATAAGCCTTACCATAAAATATAGCTTCTTTAAATAGTTTTTATTCCTCTGTGAAGAACTTTAAGCTTGAGCTTTAAGACTTCTATTCTTCTATCTACTCTTTGAATGGGATCTCTTTGGAAAGCTAAAACTATGGGCTTTTGAAAGAATGATGAAAGGCCAAAAGAAATCTTAAATAAAGATTTAGAGTAGAAAAATTGGCTACTGCAGGCAGAATACTCAAGCCCAGTCACCAGTAACAAAGAAGTATCTGTCTCTTTGTTGCTTGTATAATAACAATTAACCAACTGAATATTTGGAGAACTTTTACTTTTAACTATAATTAATTATTATTATAATAATGGCTGAACAGCCACTAATAAAAACAACCCAGTAGCTGGTGGACAAAAACCATCACACAACAATCCAAATTTTTTCTGAAACTTTTTTCCTGCTTGATAATTTATCAACCATTATCAAGCAGGAAAAAAGTTTCAGAAAAAAGTTTCAGGCTTCTGTGACCTCAGTTAAGCCATAAACATGCATCTATATGATGCTGTGATGAGCTAGGATCTCATGAAGGACCTCCTGATCTATCGATTTTGAAAGTGATAGCTAACATCCAAGAAATTCTCTATTTCAACTTCAAATTGACCTCTTTGGAACTTGACCAGTATACAAGCTGGGTGTTTTTATAATTGAAGCCCATCTGTTTTTTGTCATGTAATGTTTCCAAAAACAGCAGCTTGTTCTTTAATTTGTTAAGCAAGACTGTATTCAAAAAATAGAATATTTTTTCCTCTTTATTGCTTTTCAGCCAAAAAGCTTGTGCTATTGTAAACAGCAGCTGGTATTAAGATGTGCAGCCTAGATAGTTGTGTAATGGAGACAGAGACTTTACCAGTGGATTAGTGATGCAAGGACATGAGTACATCAGAATCACCTCATTAACAGCCTTTTCAGGTCTACGCCAGGTGGTCGTAACCACCCTGAATGCCACAAATGTCACTCCCTGTGGTTTTGGATATGGCTCGGATGTGCCACATTTCCTTCAATGTGTAGCTAAATAGTGTCATAAACCCAGGCTGGATTGTGACTGTTTAGTTTCCTGGGCAACTCCAGGACTAACTGTGTGATGGAAATACCCACCGTTTATTTTAAGTTCAGTTGAAAGTAAAAGCCTGCAGCATAAAGCATTTTTCTCTCAATAAATAATGTTTACAAATACAGTACAAGGTGCTTTAAGCCAGTGGAGTAAGTAGAATTTCACTTTTAGCAGTGACTTGAGTTTATACCACAATCGATGATACATCTGGTGGACTGGAGGTGTATGACTTGTTGGTCTGGGAAAAATGATGAATGTGAGAAAAAAAGATGACTCTACTAACCTGCCCTGGTTTCTTGAGACATTACATTCAAACAGCTGCAGAAATCATTTGTAAGCATGTTAAGACATCCTGCATATTTCCAGAAACCCTGATCTCCCACCGCTCTTTTTTTTTTCCCCCAAATGTGTGAGTGTGTGCTTGTTTCTGAGAAAGCTAGGAAGTGTCAGCATGTATTGTGGTCAACAAACCACAGTGATTCTAGACCTGGAGAAAACTGAACCAGATTATCTTGTTATCATTGGAATACTCTTTAAATGTACTCCATGTGCATCTCATTGAACTCTGTCTACAAATGACATCACCTTCTACTTGGTGTCTAGACTGGGTGTTGCTTATTTGATGACTTGGGATGTTTAGACCATGAAATTGCTTGCACTACTGCAGGAAACTGCAGTCCCATTATAAATGGCTCAGTCAGCACTTATAACAACTGCTTTTTTGTTTGTCCCTGTGAATCTCACCGTGTGTGTTTTTACGATGCACTGATATGCTGCTCTGGGTACAGACCAATGTTAACTATGTGGTGACTAAAACACATTGCACTTTTCTGTCTTGAGCCTTGAGCACCCTGCATCATATGTCAGTAATATACAGTATGTGCAATATAAATGAGAAACCTACGACCCCACATGAGGCCTAGTTGTGGAAGCCCTGGTGTACAGTACATGTATGATGTAATTTATCAAACGTTCAGTTCAGGACAAAGTGAAACTTAAAAACATGTTGTCTAAAGCCTAGTATTTGCTCATGAGCTTAAAAAGAAAAATCCTAAAAGTGAAGCTGAGGTGCAGGAGAAGCACCTAATTTTACAGCAGTACATGCAAAGAGAAGAAAAAAGAAATAGTTCTGATGGCATCTGGTAAGAATAACTTTCACCAGGTGGACATCTGGACACCATGATGGTCCTGATTACAAACGTTATTGGTAGCAAAACATTGACCACATTACATCTATCATTACCTCATTTTTCAAAAAGCTTTATTTTTAAATGAATCCTTTTAATTTCGAGTGAAGCCAGTTATATGTGTTCTAGACATCCTTATGGTCTGGGTTCTTAGATGAACGGGTCTATTAATCATCCTTTGTTTGGAATTATTACATAATCCAAAGTGTGGGATAAGAGTTTATATAGCTCACACCTGGTTTCTGACATGCAGACTGGATATTAATATGGTACAGCCTGGACCACACGTTTATTATCCACATCACATCATCCTCAGCTATTACTAAAGTATATTAAACTATAAATGCAGTTGTTATGAGATGTCAGTTTCGTAAAAAAGAAATTAAGCCACAAATATCATAAAAAAAGCTATCTGTTTAACCTTGTTAGGACTTACTCCTAACTCTCATAACAATATATAGGCAAATATATATGGAAATGTGGAACACAATTGTATACAGTAGGATGACTTGTATGCTGTAGAATTAACAGTTTCTCTTCACTGAAAGTATGAGGTCCAAACCTGTTCCAGCATAACCTGCACATGGTTGGCCAAATTTGATGTTGATGTATAAGAACTGGAGTGTCTTGCACAGAGCCCTGACCTCAACCCAACTGTGATGAACTGCAATGCCGACTACACACCAGGACTCCTCAACCAACATAAGACCTAACACTCTTGTGCCTAAATGGCTATGTACATATGAGTGTCATGGTCAGCTGTCTACATTCTTTTGTCCATAACTACATTCGTTTTCTATTTGCTTTTTATTTAGGTAGTATATCATGTTAATGTGATGTTTATCTGAATAATTCACCAAGGATGTATTATAAAGACATATATATATAATATATATATATAAACTACATTCTGATGTCATGGCTACAATCTTCTTACAGGTCGCTTCATAGCTGCAGACTCCTCACTGATGGGCGAGGCTGACAAGGCTATTTTGGTGAGCCCTGAACTTGAAATCTTTGAATGGAGCTGTTTACGTCTAGTGTACCAAATCGCCGGGGCAGGCTCCCTAAAGGTTCACTTGCGCCCTGATGGTGAGAACTTTGACTACTTGCTATGGACGGTGGACAAACCCTCAGACAGCTGGTTAATAGCCAGTGTGGACCTGCGAATCTTTTCCAGATCCTACCAGGTACCACACAACATGGACTAGTCACCTTGCTGAAAAAGCAAAAAAAAAATTCTGACAGTCAAAATGTAGACTGAAGAAATATTACCTGATTAGTTTTAGTCAATTGTTAGCATTTGTAAAATATTATTTAAACAGGTTATTTTAATCCATCACTGTTTATTTGTGCAATTTGAAGTATTTCTAGGAGCTTGTCCATTAGAGGGTAGTTATGATAGTTATTAATTATTGCTACATGCATATTACTTCATTCCATTTTTTACAATAGTTTAATCATGTGTAATATTTCCACAGCTTTAAATGTACATAAAAAGATTTATAAATTTAGAGACACAGAATTTATTATAAACGTACTTATGATTTTTCCCTATGAAGTGTTTACGTTTTTATTGTGTACAAAAATGTTTATATATATATATATATATATATATATATATATATATATATATATATATATATATATATATATATATATATATATATATATATATACACACAGTAAAGAGCAATTCTTATTTTGCATTATAGATTTTGAGCTTTATGGAGCATTACCTTATACAGTATCTTCTATCTTTATATATTTCATTCAGCTTTTAATGGATGCCAGGCCCAACAAAGGGAAAGGAAACAGTATTGCTATCTTTGAAATTCATATCATACCCGGTTACTGTATAGGTAAATCTCTAAAGTTTTTTTTAAGTGCAACATGTCTTTAAACACATTCTTGTTAAATGGGCCATTATTTTTACAATATTTCCTAAACCTATGAATGTGTACTGCTTTGTTTTAGAGTGTAACTTTGAGGAAGATCATTTGTGTGGCTACCAAAACCTGTGGAACCCCAATGTGAACTGGTTAATGGGAGGAAGCCTCACTCGAGACCCTCAGTCCAACCTCCTATATGACAAGACTATAAACAATGACAGAGGTAAGCAATTGCAAACAACATCATCTGGAAATCACAATTGCTAAAGTGCTGGGAAATAGATGACTAACTTTCTTCAACCTCAACCCTATATCGAGTCCAGGGGGCTGTTAGAAATCAGTTTGCCAAGTCACTCCATTGTTTATTCATTCGTTCGTCTTTAGTAACTGCTTTATTTCGGTCAGGGTTACGGTGATTCTCGAGGAATACACCCTGTATAGAATGCCAGGGCACAGTGTTTGCACATTCTCACACTCATTAACACCTACAGGCAATTTAGCACAGGCCATATACTTTGATATACCACAATGTTTTTGGGAGTAGGGGATGAAACTTGAGAACCTGGAGGAAACCCATATGAATGCAGGAAGAATACTTTATATGTTAAGTTTTTTATGCCTCCTTAATGTACATGTATGCATCTTTATGTTTTGAATGATAGTGTTATATTAATATCCCCACATTCAGCCCAATCTCTGCTTATGACATTATAAACACTGCTAATACTCATGTGTCGTTCACAAATGAATCAGCTGTTTGAGTCATCAATTGTAACTAAACATTTCTATATATCAGCTTTTGATAAAAAGTCCTCACTATTCTGAATTCATGATTAAGTGCCATTAATCACATATATGATCAAAATGCATCAAGTATGTGAACAGTTAAGAAGTACAGGGTACAGAGATCTTTAAATTGTAAATTAATGAAAGTTAAGTCATCAGTTACAATTGGTATTAGTATTATTGGTTAAAATAAGTTTATTGACCATACTGATTTTAGAAGAAAAGAATTAGCATTAGCATGAGTATTAGCAGCGTTTCATTCATTCATTCATTTTCTACCGCTTATCCGAACTACCTCGGGTCACGGGGAGCCTGTGCCTATCTCAGGCGTCATCGGGCATCAAGGCAGGATACACCCTGGACGGAGTGCCAACCCATCGCAGGGCACACACACACTCATTCACTCACGCAATCACACACTAGGGACAATTTTCCAGAGATGCCAATCAACCTACCATGCATGTCTTTGGACCGGGGGAGGAAACCGGAGTACCCGGAGGAAACCCCCGAGGCACGGGGAGAACATGCAAACTCCACACACACAAGGTGGAGGCGGGAATCGAACCCCGATCCTGGAGGTGTGAGGCGAACGTGCTAACCACTAAGCCACCGTGCCCCAGCAGTGTTTCAAAGAATTTGAATTAACATGAGTATTATCAGTGTTTATAATTTCATAAGCAGAGATTGGGCTGAATGTGGGAATATATTAATATAACACTGTCATTCAAAATGTATGAATGCATCTTTATGCAGAAGACTCACATATGGTAGTGTTGCTCAGGGGTCCACATACTATCGGACATAGAGTGTACTGTATATTTAAAATAACAGAGCAAAGATTTCTACAAATTGAAAAAAATTGCAAATTGCAAGTCAGCCAAGTTATGTGTAGTTTTACAAAACAACAACTGCATCTGTCTCACACAAAGAATTGAGAATCATTGGTGCATCAAATATAATGTAGAATTTCATGGGATCATTTTTTGGTTATATGCAGGATCAGGTCGCTACATGTATGTCAGCTCACTTTATACCAAGGACTTCCAAGAGGTGGCAAAACTCGTGTCACCAATGATCAATGGTCCCATGTACGGCTGCTTGTCCTTCTACTACCAGAGCAACCAATCCAGAGGCAACTTCTTCTCTGTGTTCACCAGAGACCAGCTGGGCCACTATGAGGAGATATGGAGGCCAGATGTGTATGCCACATCCACTTGGAAACAAGTGCAGTTGGACATTAAAGTTTACCATCCATCAGAGGTCAGTGCAAGAAATGTCAAATCTACAAGGTGTGTGATACTGATGATGACTGAACATGCTACTTTACATGATCTCACAAGTTTCTTCATTGACCCTGTTTTTTAAATTCCCATCTCTGGGATTTTTCTTTTTAAAATGCTGCTTTTAGAATTTCAAAAGAAACGACACGGTCAGATATTTGGGTCAAGTTTATTGTTTTCACTGCAACTGAAAAAGCCTTGTAGGCTGAGAAACGCTCCAAAAATTACAAACTCCTCCTTAAGTTGGTTTCTCTACAACAATTAATCAGAGCATAATGCTGCACTCCATTAGTCTATGTTGCATAACTACACATCTTAATTAATCACAGAGTCCAGAAATGGAACAGTGAAACCTTTATATTGCTAAAGTGCTATTAGTGCTATTAACCACGTCAGCTCAGTGGTTGAACTTCAGCTTTGCCAGCAAATGAAGGTTTTTCTAGTGTTCTTCTTTTACCTTCGTTTTCATAATGAAATCCGGCCACAGCAGGCACTGGAATGTAGGACAGCAGCAGAGCCTACCCATCAATCATCCTGTGAACCTCAGAGCCTCAAGCGCATGGAAACACAGTGTCAGGGAAAATAAGCAATTTCCAACGGCTCACACTTACAGCGGGTCTGACTGTTGTGTCGCAAATTCAGAAACAGCTGTTGCTACATTCAGGTTTGGTGGTAATTTCATCGATTTGAGATGACAGGTTCTGTCGAGATTCTGGTTCTATTGAGGAATAAGGGATTGGAGTGTTTGGGGAAAGTCCTGTTATGTCAGCACCAGCTTCTATCAATTGTCAAACAGGCAGGCAGCCAGAGAGTAGCTGTGAGACTCACCTAGATGCAGAACAGCATTATTTAAAAAAAAAATATATATATGTATATATATATATATATATGTGTGTGTGTGTGTGTGTGTGTGTGTGTGTGTGTGTGTGTGTGTGTGTGTGTGTGTGTGTGTGTGTGTGTGTGTGTGTGTGTGTGTGTGTGTGTGTGTGTGTGTGTGTGAGAATTCTCTTTCTTTCCTTTAATCCTCAAATGAAATGTTTTAATCTAACTACAAAGATGTCCAGCTGACAAGACTCACTCAGCTTCCTAATAACCTGGATGACTGAGAAGTGTCACAGATTTATCTTCCAGGTTTTCCTTCCTTTAAAGGCTCACACAGCTCCTTATTAGGAAAGTTGCATATTAGGAAAGAAAACAGGCTACATTTAGCAGATATACAGTCAGATTTATATCAGTATCAGTGCTATGAATTATATTTTGTTATAAAATAGAATCTATATACACTATATAGAATCAGGGACGGACGTTGGATCAGGACTGTAATAGACTTTTAAATTGGGCATGGCTAAAAAAGTAAGCTTTTTTAAATAAATATGTGGGTGAGTTGTTTTTATTTTTACCTGCAACAACAATTAAAAACGAATTTAATTGCCTAATTTAACCATCATGACCCGGAAGTATGAACAAATAAAAGTTGCTGTAAAAGCAAAATCCAAAAAAAAAAAAAATCTACAAAAAACAAATAGAAAGAATAATAAAAAATATATATTTATATCTGTATTTGTATCTGTTCATACTACATTACTTTCCGAGCCATTTGTTCACTGCTCATTCGAATGCATCCATAAAAACAAATAAAAACCTAGGCTATATTTGTGATACACAGTGACATATTTGCATATTTCATAAAGCACACTACTGTGTAATGTTGTGATTGTATTATAACGCCAAATGTTTTGCATCTGGATCACGCAGTACATGAGTTAAGGTCGTAGCCTTAAAGGAGAAAGTGGGGATTGTTTTTGTCATCTCTGTGCTCGTAAACAGCTCATAGAAGTCTAGTTTCAAGGACTGTGTTTGAGTTTGTGCAGCCAGCACTTCGGGTCGGTGTAAATAAAGAGCGAGTGCTTGAGTGGGGTTCGGATATCATCTCAGGCAGATGGTGTTTGGTGTCTATAGCTCTCCATGGCTTATTTTTTTATACTGGAGAGCTTCAGTGCTCATAGGTTTAAGACGCTAATGTTTTGGTTATTTATTTCAAAACTGTCCAGTCCTGGATTTTTTCCATGTTTATGCTTTGCAAATCACATCTTGTGTTTTTTGATTGAATCAAGGTGGTGTATGAGGTAGCGTTCAACAGTCCTAATGGCGGCTACGTAGCTGTGGATGACATCGCCTTTTCTCCCAAGTTCTGCCACAATGCAACACGTCAGTATAGGCATGTTTCATAATGACTAATATCCTGTTATGTAGCAGTTCCTGATGAAAAATCTCACACTGTTTGCTGGAAAAAAAACATCAGATATATTGAAATTGCCAATATTAAAATAAATATAACCTGTACAGTATACTGTAAAACATGAAAATGTTGGGGAAATAAACGTCACCTGATTTATGGAAAGAAATCTACTATCTAAACATATATTTTTGCTAATTTTCCAGGTTTTGCATTTCTTATATTATGATTTGTTTCTCTAAAAGGATAGAAATTCATAGCAGTGTTTTGAAGATAGTGTTTCCAGGGTTAAAAGAGTTAATAAACAGCAATAAATGCTGCTTCTTGAGACAAATCTGGTCTTTGTGGATGGTGGAGACACGTAGGACCGTAGTTTGTTCTACTTTTCTTTCTTCCAGACATACAGGATATATGGAATATTTCCACATGTTACAAAGCCAGGAAAGTACCCTTCTGCTCAGCATTTGGCTCATCTGATGGCTCTTAAACTCAAAACATAACCTCCTTGTTTGATGACTAATGTAGTTTGTTTCTGCAACCTTCCCCCAGAGCCCACCTTTGACCCTTCTGTAGCTAACTGTGATTTTGAAGAGAGTCTGTGTCGGTACTATCAGGAGCAAGTTGGAGGTGCCGTGTGGAGCAGAGTGTCTGTGAAACCAAACGTCTATAGGATTGGAGACCACACTAATGGCGAGGGTATGTGGTGAGACATTTTTTACTTTAATACCACCAATAATCTGTCGTTTACCTCGTTTTTTTTTTTTTGCTATGGAAATATAATTCCCTACTTAAATGTAGCAGAAGATAAACACATGAAAATATTAAATCAAATACTGGAGATTTACAAAAAGGATGATATACTGTATATACATTCTTCTTTTCTGATGAAGCCAGTCTAAGCTGCCACACAACAATAGCACCCGATTTGAAACTTTGGATGTCTGTGGATAAGTAGGATTTTAAATATTTATTCAGCATTCATTACAACTTTGTATTTAAGACGTCAGTTAATTGCTACATGTTATTAATTTCACAGCACAACACCACTGCTCGATTTTATGAGCCCAAGTTCGAGCACACACTGCCGTTGCTATTGGCAACTGACAAGTGCGCTTGTCAAAGTGGAAATATTTACAGTACAATATGCTTTGAAGACATGGTAATCTATTTTTCCACAATGACTACATTTTATTATGTCATCAACCTGGGAACACTTTAGGGATTGATACCGTATTTACTGTGGATGCCTTTTGCATGAGTTATCTAGTTAAAGCAGAAACACCTTTGCTGTTGGGTTCTTTATTCAAATTTTATTAAATAAAAATGTTAGCAGATGCACAAAGGTTAGATCTAAAACCTCACTCACTCTCATTCATTTTCTACCGCTTATCCGAACTATTCTCGGGTCACGGGGAGCCTGTGCCTATCCCAGGCGTCATTGGGCATCAAGGCAGGATACACCCTGGACGGAGTGCCAACCCATCGCAGGACACACACACTCTCATTCACTCAAGCAATCACACACTACGGACAATTTTCCAGAGATGCCAATCAACCTACCATGCATGTCTTTGGACCGGGGGAGGAAACCGAAGTAGATGTAAAACCTCTATGAGTTTATTTCACAAAACAAGGAGCAAAAACAAAACAGGTCCAAGGGGTAAAAAGTGTAAAAATGTAGGAACACACAAAAACAGGGAATGCAAAAAGAAATAGAGGAAAGCAGTCAATATCTAGGAATGACAAGATTCAAGAACAAGAAACCAGGTACAGTCCAAACCCAAAGGCTTTGCATCATCGCAAATCCAAGGAATCTGAATAAATACCTCACAAACAGGCACTGAAACAAAGGGGCTTATGAAGAGGAACGGCAAACACACTAAAGAAGGAAAAGTTGAGCTCAATTAAAAGTCCAGGGATTAAAAACCTGGGAGAATTTTGAGAACCATGGTTGCATCCTGTGACAATTTATCTATGTGCAATAATATAACTTCTATTTATTAAAGGTCCTGACAGCTGTGAAGTAACAACTATAAGAACTACAAGGAGAAATATTAATGGTGGTTTGCTCAGCTCACAGTCCCCAGTTTGAGAAGCATCACTTTTTCTTTAGTGCACAGGACAAAAATAATTTTTACACAGATGCATACACATACAAATACAGTACAGGTCAAAAGGTGATTTCTCAATATTGTAACCCTGTGTTTCAGGCTGGTTCCTCATGGCCAACACTCGTTTCATTTCCCATATGGGTTACGTGAGCCGCCTGCACGGACCCTTTCTTCCAGGAAACCACAAATATTGTCTCAGGTTCTATTACGCTCTGCACGGCTTAAGGAAGATTGACAACATCCTGGCACTGTATGTCTATGATGAGCACAATGTAGCTCAGGCTAAGATCTGGACAGTGTCTGAAAGCTCCAGAGACGTGTGGACAGAGGTGGATGTTACATATCAGAGGCCAATGCCAACTAAGGTAAAAAAAGATGAGTTTATTATACAAAAATGATATATTGCTTAATTTTTTTGTGATTCCATTCAGGTTATACGTTTCATTTTTAAATAATTAAAATCAGTCAAAGCTAAATCCTCTCCTTAACTTTACTGAGTACTGTACCAGTGATGAAATTAAAGGGAAGTTCACATGACTAACTACAGTATGTGATGACAAATAAAGTTTTGAAAAGTGTGAACACTGCAAGTTTGCTATCCAAGTTTAAGTCATGCTGTAGTTTCAACATGAGATAAGAAATGACAAACTGCACGATTCTGGGCCAATTGGAACCAAGCTTTTAAAATGGCTTTTAAGGATTGTTGTAGTAAGCCTGGATTCGAGATGGTACAGTATTTGTGAATAATATCCGAAGAAGATCTCTGAACAGTTGAGCACAAAAGCTCCCATTTTTAGATAAGACTAAGTCTAAACCTTAAGAGAAAAATCCACTTTGAAATCAGGCACGTATTTATAAGCAATATGTGATTTTTGTTTGATTAGAGAATGCTTTCCAAAATTATCCACAATGCTGTTGGACTACCTGCTGATAGTGATGCCCATAAGAAGTCTTACCTGAAATTTCCGAAGCTCACCTAAGCTTCAACTTTCTTTTTTAATACCAACATCAAAGGCATTGCACTCATTATCTCGAGGATTGTTACCTAGTCGAACAAATCGCTCCTGTAAATTAGCACAACTTCCTTGTGCAGTGCATTCTGGGCTTTGAGTTCAGTTAGAGTGGATTTCACAGGAATATGGCTTTGGATGTCACTGGATGATTGTGAATGTGACAAGCAATTTTGGTTTTTGGAGCTGTTTTTACCTGACCATAATCAGTTCTAAACTTTGGTCTCCCCTTCGGAGACCATTCACAACCTTTGGGTAACCGTGGACAATTATCTGTCATTTTCTTCACATGTTGCTAATGAGACACGTTCATTTCAATTTCTTCTCTACAACATCAGAAGAATTTGGCCATTTGTATCCACACAGGCTGCTCAGCTGCTTGTTCTGTTTATTCAGCACTACAGCACCAGTGTGAACCAGTGGTGATGTATTCATTGATAGAGACTTCAAAGCACTTTTGTACGTCGTTCTGGATAAGGTCGTCTGCCGAATGTCATAAATATAAATGTTTTTCTATTGAACGCCAATGTAAATACATGAGCAACATCACTGTGTGACGTTATAGCAACAAACAACTACAATCTCCTCACAGGACTAATGCAATACAACACCAAATTCATAAATATCTCAATATAAACATGTTTAATGTGTTTCTTGGTGGACTTTTCCTCATACTTTCTTTTTTAAATTTTACAAACATTCAAATCATACATTTGCCACACAATATATTATCATAGTATTCTTATGGCAGGATACATGCATATGAAATATCTTTTATTGTTACTGTTTTATTTCTATTTGATAAAAAGCCAGTTCATTGCACTCTTTGTTGTAGATTGTGTTCGTCAGTATTTGCAGAAGCTTCTGGGGCTGTGGGCTTGTAGCTCTGGATGACATCAAGGTCACTCTTGGGGACTGTATTATGACCACAGGTAAGACTCGCATTCATGAAGTCACAACTGTATTTTTCTAAATTTTGGTGGTCAGGTTTATTTTAATACTAAATAATAGTTTAATTAAAATACGAATGTATATATTACTTCAAATTCATAATGTATAAATGTAGCTGAGTGTTTTGTTGCTCTGCTGAACTGAATGTGGTTTGGAAAGCATGCAGGCAGCAGCAGTGAATTGCTGTTTATCATCTCTTACTCTCCATAGTTACAGAAAACATCTGCTTTTGTGAACATAGAAATTAAAAGGGCAGTGGCTGTTTGACTGGACAGAAATAGACAATTTATTTCTCTCCAGTAGAAATTAAGAAGTGGAAATTTAGAAAAGAAAAGCCACTTTAACTGAAGTGGGCAAAAGATTGGTGTAACTGTAGCTGTAGATCTGACTGTTATTGTGACAAAGCCAGTATTTTTGTTTGATGGGGACTGTTGTTGTTTGGCATCACATCTGAAACCATCTGAAATCCGTAACTTTATATGTCAATTATTTGTGTTGATTTGTGCTGTAAAAATTATAGTTTGTGCGGGCTTGTAATTTTGAGATAACATAGTAGCATATTTAAAGGTTAGGTTGGCCAAGAATAATGATATGGTGTATTAAACTATATTCAGCTGTGCCTTTTTGTTGTAAATCAGAATTTCTATGTATGATAAATATTAGTAAGGAGCCAAGACATGAAATAAAGAGTCAATTCTGAGATTAGTGCACACACACAAACACACACACACACACACACACACACACACACACATACATCCAAACCATTTTAGAGTATGTGTGAGCAATAATGTTTCTGTGTGAATTTCCCTAAGATCTGTCTTTTGACCATGTATTTGGCATGTGCTGTGACTTCAGGTCCTTTGCGCCCACCACCGGGACACTGTTACTTTGAGACCGGAGACTGTGGATATACTCAGGAAAAAAAGTTTAAGAAAGCACACTGGTTACGGAACAGAGGTCCTACACCCACATCCTATACAGGGCCCAAGGGGGACCATACCTTAGGGGTAGGTAAGTCAATATACCTGTCTTATGCTTGTTAAAGTAGATTAGATTTCTGTGCTTTCTTGTTTTAATCTCTTACAGACTAATGGTCTGAAATGCAACAACTTTTGTTGAAAACTGCACCTATTGCACTGTTTACAGTGGCAGTTCCCTGCTAAAAAAACAGAATTGCTGGTCCAGCATAAGGTATGTTTTGCATGCTGGTACCAGCTTGGGATGGTGGTATGCTGGTCCAGCATTAGGTGCTGGTTGCTGTTGTGCTGGCCGACCAGCCTGGGATGCTGGTGTGCTGGCCGACCAGCTTGGGATGGTGGTATGCTGGTCCAGCATTAGGTGCTGGTTGCTGGTATGCTGGCCGACCAGCTTGGGATGGTGGTATGCTGGTCAACATATGTTGTCTTTTGGATACTAAAAGAGTTTATTTAAAATATTATATAAGTTTGTTTAAAATATTTATTGGTCAATGACATTTGCCATCACACTGTAATTTACACACGTGCACAAATAACGTTACACAATATAACCTTTACAACACACATTTTTGGTCTTAGCTTCCACTCTCTCTTTTAGCAAGGAACAAGCAGTATGTGGTGGCGATGACCATGTGTTTTTAAGAGGTGCTACCCGGAGTCGTTTGCCTTTAGACAACTCCTGCTCTATATCTTCTTTATTCTCTGAAAAATTATAAAAACAAAATAAGAAACAAAACTATATATCACTTATTTGTTTATATTGTGCAGTGAACGAGTTACGATAAAACAGCTACTGCTTAAGTTACAAACCATTAAGCATCAGTATTTGTGCCCTGAAGGAGTCTTGCTTCCATCGTACCCAATAAACCTGAGTTTGGTTAAACATGTCGTAGTTAAAGTCCTTAATATCGCTAGGTGAAACAACTGCTGTGCAGCCTTCATCTAGGTACCTCACGTATGCCAACATTCTGATTCCCAGTGATCAGCAGATTCGTCGTGTAGAAGTGGAAGTTTTTTATTTACCCAGAAACAAAATCCTGGCAAAAACATGATGATCTGGAACACGTGCACTTATACTAATTTCGATAAACACTGTAAGGTATAGAATGTAGTCGAAAACATTGCGAGATTTATTTTTGGAAAGTGCAGGAACTACATTTACCTTCATGAACATAGTTGCTTTAAAGGTTGCATAGCAACGCTGATGTTGGGTAATATCTCTTCACTTTACTAAAAAACAGACAAACTTAACTACTTCTTAATTGAGACAAATGGATTATATATATATATATATATATATATATATATATATATATATATATATATATATATATATATATATATATATATATATATATATATATATATATATATATATATATATATATATATATATATATATATACACATATATACACATATATATACAGTATATATATATCTTTCTAAATTTTGTATGATTTATATGCTGCTTCCCTCATGGAGCCCGGGAAGTCAACATTTGTTGCTATATTACTGTATGTAATTTGTGGAGACACTTTAATCTTTAAAGTTTAAAATGAACTTTTTTTGAAATTTTTATTCAAAAGAGGGAGCAAAAGAAATAACACACTTATAATTAAATATATTCCAAAATATTGTGTTTTAATCTTATATTAATGTGTTACATAGAAACATACACAAGCAAAAATAAAGGTTGTTCCCATAAAGCTCATTCCAGCAAGATCATACTGGTTAACCAGCTACACCAGCCCCGTTTTGCTTGATAGCACCATGACTATGCTGGCCACCCAGCTATACCGGCACTATACCAGCATTATACCAGCATTATACCAGCACTATACCAGCATTATACCAGCACTATACCAGCATGAACCAGTAAAATCCAGCCTGGACCAGCATGGAATTGATGCTGGTATATGCTGGATTTTTCAGCAGGGTTATTACAACAGCAGCATTTCTTTTGTCTTACCATGCCAGTTAATTCAGTCTAACATCATTATGACATTACTGCGTCTCTAAGGGTACTACATGTACATTGAGGCGTCCAACATGTTGCCGGGACACTCAGCACGTTTGGTGACGCCGGATCTACGGGGTTCATTCAGGACACAGTGTCTAACCTTTTACTACCATATGTATGGAACTGGAACAGGCGTCCTCAGCATTCTGCTGCGACAGAAGGGCAAAGTCAAAGAGACGCTGCTCTGGAGCCGAAAAGGAGAGCAGAGTATCTCCTGGATGAAGGCTACTGTGGATTATGACTGCATTCCCAAGCACAATGTGAGAGCATAGAGGCACATACACACACACATACACAATTACACATGCACACTCACACACACACACACAGAGGTTACTGGTCCAGCGATCACATGAGACATCAAAGTGGTTAGAATAGTGAGGAGGAGGAGGAAATGTTTTGAACTCACTCATGGTGTGTTGAACTTTGAGAATGAAACTTCCCGATGCTCCATTGATCACATGAGACGTTAGTGTGATTAGGTTGGTTGAAAAGAGCAAAATAATGACTTCTTGGAGTGTAGTCAGGGGGAAGAGTATTTCTAGCACCCTTAAGTAAAAATGGACCGTAATGTTTAAATATAATACAGTAACTTATCTCATAACATGAGTGATAGCTGAAGCTTAAACATAAACGGATGCTCTACAACTGCATATTGACACACCCTAATTTTCTGACACAAAAGCTTTTCTTAATTTCAAGTTCTCTTTTCTTCAAAGTTTAGAATTATGGACACACACATAATTAGTATTTATAGAAGTCTCCTGTGGAGAGAACAGAGCTGAGTTTCATCTTGGAATGTAAAATAAGATATGAGAGAGGGATCTCAGTTACACTCCTCCATGCAGAACGTTTCAAACCCTTTAAATTTCTAGGTTTGCGTGTGTGGACATAGAACATGGATTGTAAACTGTTTAGTTCTGTAGCAGCAATGATAAAAGCAAAAAGTGTTCTATAAGTATAGTAAGGTTTTTTTGGCAGCTTTGTAGAGTGTGGTATTGGGTCATACTGGGTACTGTAGGTGTTTAAGTTACCTGGAAGGCACCAGGGTGCTAAGAAATCTGACTGGCTTTAGGGAGGAAAATGCAGTTGGTGGTGGCACACATGCCCTGGGACCTTCTACCAGATGGCAGGAGGGTGAAGAGCCCATGAGATGAGTGAGAAAAGCAATGATTATTGTACTAGGCTATAATGATTGGTCTTTGAAGAGAAGGTGAGGAAATATATTGAATATGCTAAGTATGGCACTCCAAACCTCTGTTTCTTGATAGTTTGTTTATTTTATTGTAAAAACAGATCAGCACGGTTTCTAGAAGAAGAAGAAGAAGAAGAAGAAGAAGAAGAAGAAGAAGAAGAAGGCTTATATTTTTGTCACATTATATTTTTGTCTTCTTCTTCTTCTTCTTCTTCTTCTTCTTCTTCTTCTTCTTCTTCTTCTTCTAGAAACCCTGCTAATCGTTTCATATTTTCACAATAAATTAAACAAATTAGCAATAAACAGAGGATTGCAGTGCTATATTAAGATGTACAGTACATAAGATGGTACTTATTTTTCAGTGGTAAAGCAGGGTAGAGGCAAAAATACATACCATTAAGGTAATCTTTTTGACATTATTTCAAACTGTGTTGAGATCTAATTGATTGTTTTATCTATCTCTGTTTTTTTTTTTTACATCTTTTTCTTTTTTTTTTTTTTTGGCAGATTATAATTGAAGCTGTCAGAGGCCCTTCATTAAGAAGTGACATTGCTATTGATGACATTGTATTTCAAACAGGACCATGCCAAGGTGCGTATGACTGTTACAGTCCAGTCTATTCAAAGCCATGTCAGGTCCAGACTAAATAGAGATTGAGTGATTACAGTATGTACACAGACCACAGAGATGTGGTCTCATTTATTAAAGCTAGCATAGAAAACGTTTGGGTGTAAATGGCACTGAAGTGCGTTTTCACAGGTGTACACAACGGATATTCATAAATCCTGTACATTTCTACATAAAAATTACTCTGTTTGTGCACGGCTACATTTGTTCTCTATAAAATGGTACGGTAGCCTGTATTCAGCACGGCTTTTTACAGAGCGAGGATTTCAAAAGACTTAAGGAGATGAACATCAGGGATAGTGAAATAGAGTAAAAAAAAGGTTTACTTGCCACTTGAATGGTTTGTCCAAGGACTAACCAGTATTTTTTATTTAATGCCTAAATGTATGCAATCTAATGCCCCAATTACGTTGAGAAAACGTGTGAAAAAATCTCTCATTGTTGTCTTGTCTGCTGCAGAAAATGTTATGTACTCCATTGAGAGAGATACTGTATGAATGCATGTATGATGTGTCATTATTTGGCTCAGACTTGGCTGAGAAATGCCAAACCTGTCTCCAGTTTCTCAATTTAATGTGCTCTGTGGCTAGAAACCCTGGAATAGAAATTTACTAAATCTGTACTGAGCAAATTAAACCATCTCAATCCATCCCATCTGCCCCGCATTCAGTAATTAATCTGTCTGTTATGATGATAGAATTGAAAATAAGTGCCATTACTGGCAACTTCTTTCCCATTAGGGTGAAAGAAAACTTTCACATACATGTCACATTTTCTGCATATAAATTTGTACATGCACAGTTTATCCACAAAACCATGGCTGATAAACAAGGCACTAGAACCATTCAGAATTGTGAAAGATATTTGTATCAAACATTTGTCGAATTGTGTATTTATAATCACACCCTCCAGTGTCACCCATATGAGGATGAGGTTCCCCTTTGAGTCTGGTTCATCTCAAGGTTTCTTCCTTTACCATCCAAGGGAGTTTTTTTCTCACCACTGCTTCCTCAGTCACCTCAGACTTGCTCATTGGGGATAAACACAAACACATTTATATATATCTAATATTAATCTTGAATTAATCTTTATTTTATTCTTTATAATAACCTTTTGTTCTATGTTTATGTTCTGTAAAGCTGCTTTGAGACAATGTCAATTGTAAAAAGCGCTATACAAGTAAAGTTGAATTGAAGTGAATATTTATTTAAACCTTGCACTGGTGTCAAGGGCTTTGTCAGATCCTGTTAACTCTGTTATGGATGGCACATAATGATGATATAATCACTCTTTAAGACTATATGTATTATGACTTGACAGAAATTAGATCAGAAATATTTAACAGCCACCTCCGCCTTGTGTGTGTGGAGTTTGCATGTTCTCCCCGTGCCTCGGGGGTTTCCTCCGGGTACTCCGGTTTCCTCCCCCGGTCCAAAGACATGCATGGTATGTTGATTGGCATCTCTGGAAAAATTGTGTGATTGCGTGAGTGAATGAGAGTGTATGTGTGCCCTGCGATGGGTTGGCACTCCGTCCAGGGTGTATCCTGCCTTGATGCCCGATAAGCGGTAGAAAATGAATGAATGAATGAATGAATATTTAACAGGCTACGCTGCCAGCACAGCACCCAGAAATGTATATTGCATTACAAAAATATAAACTGAATATAAGCCTGTGGTAGCTTTCCAGAATAGCCTCGGGTTCCACTAGCTGTTAATAGCAGCAGGTGATGTTTGACATGGACCTGGGTCACATCCAGAATTAGTCTATTAGGTATAACGGACATGTCTCCAGGCCAGAATGAGTGTATGAGTTCCAAAAAATGAGCCTGTGTGCAACTATCACATTTAGTCCAGGGTCTTGCTTTCCCTTATTTATTCCCAAGCGTTTCTAATGGGGACATGCTGCAGCATCATATGTCTGGAAAAGTGACATAGCAACAGACTTGCTAGGTTTTAACAGTCATAGTTTCAGAAGAGCAGAAATTCTGCCTCCTGCTCAGGAGACTTTGACTGTCGTACTTAGTTAAGCTTAACTGAGAAGTTGTTAATAGATTCAGGAAACTCTTTTCCTTCATCGTTTATTAACTCTTTTATCGAGTATCTAGTTTCCTTGTGATGTCACACACCACAGTTGTGATTAACGGCTTAAACACAAATGTTTTTGTCTTCGAAGTAACTAGTGATATCAAACCCATGATATGCCAAGTGCTTGTTCATAATCATCTATAATTTTAAGGTCTTATTATTAACTACTAAAATTTCTGAGTAAGATTATCCCAACAGAGGGAAAAGTGTCTTGGACTCAAAAGTCAACAGTGTCCTGAGAATTTTTATATCAGACTTGCGGCCATAAAATAATTCATTTGCTTCTACCGATTGAAAATGGTGATCATCAGGTGATTTTCATTCTGCCAGAGGGACAGAACGAGAGTGTACTGGTAAAAAGGGTTCAACACTTTATCTTACAGTCTTTCTCTCTTCTGTCTTTCATAGATCACGGTGACAGCTTTTACTCAGGCTTCTCTGAGGACTTCAATGAGATTGAGTACTAAGCAAGGCACTGGAATATTCTGTGTTTGTATCTGTTTGTTGCTATGCATGACCAAACTGAGAAACACATTTTGTTGGTTTTCTTAGTGGAATGCTTTCATGGACATAATATCGCCAGAGTTTTTAGATGTTGCAAGGATAGCTTGGGAACTTTATTTTATAAATCTTGCTTAGAAGTTCTTAAATTAGAAATGCTTTTTGTATTTTAAAGTAGCAGTTTGTCATTATTCCAGTCGTCTTCTTGAAATGCAAACACTGACCTGCCGTTATCCTTGCTGTTGAAACTACATATGCCTTGTGAGCTGCATTTAAAGACCGAGCAGTACTGTAGAGGACGAGCTGTTTTCCGAGCTGGAAAAAAATGTAACAGAAGTTCCGTGGGATCTAACGAAACTTTGAAGGAGGTGATTATTATGCCTATAAGCACTTTCATATATTGCAGACTGCACCTTTAATACTTTTTGTTCATTGACATCACACAGCATTTTGCCTTTATTATTATTATTATTATTATTATTATTTTGTCTGTATTGCTGAAGTGAAAGGTTTGATTATGTTTGAATTTCATAAAACTTAAAGAGCAATAACACTAACTTTTTGCTGACACTGTGTATTTATACTGAACAAAACTATATTGTAATGTATTGTATTGTTTGTATGGTCACTGATGTCATGTCACGTCATATCGTGTTAGGTTCATTACATTTTGATTAACACATCAGACTTCAAAATTTGTACCTTTTGTATTATTCGGATTGCTTTTAATAAGTTCATGATTTGTCTGTTTTTACGGTATTATATCGAATGAATAAACACTGTTTGATACAGAAGCCCTCAAGAAACCTTTAAATTGTGTTTTATGCTTTCATGTTATTTGGACACATTTCACTTTATGAATAAGTGCAATTTAAATAATGATACAAACCTATTCAAGGATCTCTTACACGTGAACAGATGCCATAATGTAAATGGCAAGATGGTGCCATCTAATGGGGGAGTTTTGCCATGAAAATCAAATACTGCAAGTTACAAGTGTTAACTGACAGAAATCATGGCCATAATCTTAATATGCTGTGGACACGATTTAATTATCTCATTAACACACCTTATTAAGTCATATGCATGAGTTAAATATGTTGTTCATACAGCTTCCGAAATCATGTCCAAATAGACATGAAGTTGTGGACATTATATAATAAGATCATTCCCAATCCCTATAAAGTCATGAAAATTAATTAAATATCTCATTCTCACACTTTATTAAGTCATGGACTTGATTTAAATATCTCTGTATTCCAAAGTCGCAACTATAACTTTATTTCACATGCCTTACTACATAGTAGAGATGATAAATCATCAGGATTTCCACAGCATGATTTATTTATCTCTTTCCCAAGCCTCAGACATGTCCATGATTTAAAGTTCCCCCTAGTAATTATCACCTTCCTGTGTTATTAGTCGAGGTCACACATGGTTTTATTACATACAGATGTTACTAGCATGAAAACAGGACCAATAATCATGATCTAACACTTTCATATTATTAATTATAACATTAAGTTTGAAAAATACTGTATATAACTTCTGTACAATTATACATACAATGTACATATTATGTTTTGTATTTCTTATACTCCTCATTCTCAAACATATTGTGCCTTACAAACATCTGCACTATTTTATTTATGTGTATCTATATATACCTTACTGTACATTCTGCCTAATATTTCACATTCATGTATGTCTGTCAATCTATCTATCTATCTATCTATCTATCTATCTATCTATATTCACTGTACATATGTTTACATATATACCTAAATATATAATAAATGCTGTTACATGCTGTTAATTTATCTGCACTTGTCTATTTTCACTTTTGCTTCTCTTTGCATTTCTGGTAGATGCCAAACTGCAATTCGTTGCTGTGTAGCTCTACTATGTAATGACAATAAAGTTCTGTCTGTCTATCTATCTATCTATCTGTCTATCTGTCTGTCTGTCTACACGGCCGACATTTTTGTTGCTTTGTGACACTACCGTTCCCACAATGCACCCGGAAACAGTTCCACAGGTCACGTGACGTTTCTGAGCCTCGCATAGAGACCTGTGACTCTCTCACTAAGCTCGAGCTGCTGCAGCTGTTCCACATCAGGTGATAAAGTAAGTACCAAATAAATCATTTGTTATTGTGAATATATCGGAATAAATCCAGTCTGTTTGTGTAGATAGATGCATATTTGTTGTGAATATATTCGATAATTCTGTCGGGCTACGCGGTAGAACAACTACTGACCGATTCACGTGGAAATATCAAGCAGATGTTGGTTTTAAATGTGTTTTTAATGATATCTTTAACACTAATATATAACAATGATGTGTGTGAGTCTACAGGTAAAGTTAACGGTGTTCATTTCCTACAGCTGTGTTCTGGCTGGTGACGGAGTTTAAAGTGTTTCTGTAAATTATTAACAAAACAAAAGGAACAAAGTTGAAAAGACTTCAGTCATTAGAGCCACAACACAACACTGAGTGTTAATGTGATTATTGTCTCCATTGTAGTCTAAAACACTGATATTTTCACACAGAACTTATATATCATATATATGTATATTTGTTTACTCTGTTTAGCCTTTTTAAACATGATCAGATACAGATCAGTTTTTTACATCAATCTCCTTACAAAGTGCACTAGTACAACTTTGTACCAATGTAATCATTTAGGTTTAAAAAAAAAAAAAAAAGGAATTTATTTATGTAATGCAAAGAGTTTCTTGTAAATGTGTGATGAGTTTAATTTCACAAGTGAGTTATAATGATAAAACAAAGGAATAAGAAAGAAGCCCTCGCTGCTGCACCGGATCCTGTGAGAATAGCCGTTAATCCTGTACGAAAGGTGTAGATGAACACAGCTGATACCTTCGACGATGATCTTAGAAGATGGGTCTGTTGTTTCCGCTGCGGTTATTATGGTTTTTAGCCTCTTTATGCCTTTTGTCATTTAATTTTACATTGGCATAGTAGCCAGAGCCATATCCTTGTTCTTCCATGCCCTCATAAACAGCTTGGTTTGTGTAGCTACGCCAAGTTGTTTTTGTTTTCGAAATGTTTGTACACTGACTTTCCACAAACCACCTTCCACGATTCATCCGTGTTTGTGTGTTAAACCATTTGTTTTGGCTGATTCGTTTAAACCTGACACATAGCTATGCCGTTTATTTCAGGATGAAAAGGATTCGTGTTTTAGATGTGAATCAAATGATCCGTTTCAGATTTAGAACCACAATCGTTTATGGCTCATATCCGATGTGGAATAAAAGACTGTCCGAGTTGTTTACATGTATGCGACAATATCTGTGCCATTTAAAACAAATTGAATTGTTTGTCAATGTAAACACAGCTGCAGTGAATTCACTGCTTTATCCCATACAGGAATGAAGCAATATACTTGTTTAATTATTTTCCAACTGTCATTATTTAGTCTCTTCCTCACCATAAAAGTGTTGTTTTCTTAGCATTAAGATTAAGCATTACCTTAAGATTCCTACTGTATGTTTAATGTGATTTATGTTGATTTAATGACGGCTTGTGTCTGTACAAATATAATGTACTGTACAAAAAAGAAGGCCACTGTGAAATGTTAACTTGATATTTGTAATGTTTATGGATTGTTGCAGCATTTCAAGTTTCTTCTGTTTGTCAGACAGGCTATGATAAAGGCCCGCAGATAAACACTCTTTATCTAAGGCTAAAATGAGTGGCTTTAAAAATTAGGACACTTGTAACTGGGGAACTTGCTGATGTAAATGTTTTTTTTGCTGAGTAGATGGAAAATGATGTTAAGGGTTTGGTAAACTGACCAGTAACCTTTTCAAAAAATCCACATATACATTATTTACGGACTCTAGAATGATCCAGTACATAGAGAGCCGTTTATAGTTCTCTGTGATATTTCTGAAGCTGTTTCTCCTCTAACTTTCAGTCTGCCTGAAAGTGGTTTGTAGCACAGGTCGATAAAATCAATGAGTCTTCATCAAGGGACTGTGTTAGAAACAACATTGCTTAATTCATGCCCCAAATGTCCCTTCTGCTACTATAAAACCTTTGCACATACAAGCTTTAGAACTATCTGGAGTTTCCTTTTGCACATTTATTTAAGATGATTCGATTTAATATAAAAAAAAACCTGATCATAATAAAATAATCTATAGTCATGAGTAGTATGTAAAGAATAAAACACAATGGGGCATGCTTCCTTTTTTTCCTTTTAAACTATAGCGTTCTTTTTTTCAACAATTATAATTTTCAGTTTATTAGTGTACTACACTTCATACTTTTTCCCCCATTTGTAATTTACATAATGGTTCCTGTTATAACAGCTAAAATCAGTCCTTCATTGTCTGATTCACAGTCCATTCTCTCTTCTTTCTTAAAGATAAAAAAATGTGCAGATATGCACCTTGTGTGTGTGGAGTTTGCATGTTCTCCCCGTGCCTCGGGGGTTTCCTCCGGGTACTCCGGTTTCCTCCCCGGTCCAAAGACATGCATGGTAGGTTGATTGGCATCTCTGGAAAATTGTCCGTAGTGTGTGGTTGCGTGAGTGAATGAGAGTGTGTGTGCCCTGCGATGGGTTGGCACTCCGTCCAGGGTGTATCCTGCCTTGATGCCCGATGACGCCTGAGATAGGCACAGGCTCCCGTGACCCGAAGTAGTTCGGATAAGCGGTAGAAGATGAGTGAGTGAGTGAGTGTGCAGATAGAAAGTGAAAAAGAGTGCTGGGCAGAGCAGGACCTAACGAAATAATTAAGATCCTGATCAAATGTAGTGGATATGAATGTAGCTGATAAGATCTGATAGCAACACTCTGGCTTTCATTCATACCTTACTTTGTTTTGTCTTGAGCAATAACACTCTCACTCTCACTCATTTTCTACCGCTTATCCAAACTACCTCGGGTCACGGGGAGCCTGTCAGGCGGGATCTCAGGCGTCATCGGGCATCAAGGCAGGATACACCCTGGACGGAGTGCCAACCCATCGCAGGGCACACACACACTCTCATTCACTCACGCAATCACACACTACGGACAATTTTCCAGAGATGCCAATCAACCTACCATGCATGTCTTTGGACCGGGGGAGGAAACCGGAGTACCCGGAGGAAACCCCCGAGGCACAGGGAGAACATGCAAACTCCACACACACAAGGCGGAGGCGGGAATTGAACCCCCAACCCTGGAGGTGTGAGGCGAACGTGCTAACCACTAAGCCACCGTGCCCCCCTGAGCAATAACATCTATTTCAAATTCATTCTTGAGTAAAGTAGACTTCATGAAGTTGTTCTTTAGTTCTTCTTAATATTTTGAGGCATTCACTTTTTAGATGATTTGTCATTCACTTCTATTTTAGTAGTGCCTGCCGTTCTGAGAAAACAAGCCTAGCCTGCTGGTTACAGAACTAATAAAAATAGTTCTCTTTCTCTCTCTCTCATACATATGTGTGTGTGTATGAAAATTCATGATATGTAAAGATAGACAGCATAGCTAGACATATTACTGAGAAACAGAAAGGGATTCAGCAAAGTCCTGAAGATTCTCCAATGGTGAAAAACTGACTGACTTACAAAGTTGTGACACTAGAGACTCGAGTATATAAATAAACATCTTACAGAAAGCTTTACCATATAAATGATTTGTGTTTTCTTCTTTGTTTATTATTAGGTTAGATTAAGTCCCAGTGAATGTGTATATTGTTACATAGAGTACATTGTTAAAATACATGTTTTTATTAACACTAAACCGAACAGTGGGTTAAAATCTACTTCTAATTTACTACTCTTATCTCTTCCAGACTGATTTGTGCACGTGAAACAGAAAGGTGTTAACAAGTAATGAGCAGTACATTCCTGCATATCCACTCAGGCAGATGAAGAAAAGCTTTTTACTAATGCTCAGAGTGTCTCCTGGAGGTTACAAAGATGTACCAAATCGTACCAGCGACAGTGGGAGATATTGGCATCAGTGGCATGCGTGAATACACCTCCCCAAAGAAAAGAGTAGATCGGCGTGGTCGTCGCCTGATTGTGTCCAGCTTGTTTGGGGCCGTGCTAGTCATAGCAGCTGTGGTAGCTTGGTGCTATTATTCTGTGTCTCTCCAGAAGGCAGATCTACTAAAGACTGAACTGCTAGACCTCAATAAAGATGGCTTTGTCATTCGCAACCAAGTTGGAGCTATCATCTTCCAAATGGCATTCAGGTACATCATAACTCACTTGGTTCTAGATCGCTGAAAGCACAAATACTGCTCAGTGGTGATTATACTAAAGCTAATAATCCTGAAACCCTGAATGCTAATAATAAATGTTATGGTCTTTGTCTTGCTTATTTCAGGTCAGGTTCCCTTGATCTGGACTCTTGCTCCAAAGAAGGCAGAATTCTCAGTTGCAGCCGATCTATGGCAGGAAAGCTTAATTTCTTCATCGAAACTGTGAGACCCAAGGATACGGTAATGTGTTACCGTGTGCGCTGGGAGGAGCTTGATGCATACCGTGCTGTAGAACATGCCATGTCCTACAGTGGCTCTCACTGGTATGGTGGGGCAGAGTCCTGGTCCCAGCACTGGCCAATTGTTTTTGCAGGAAACCAGGAACCCAAACCTTTCATTACTAGTGATGTCAATTCCAATCAGCCAGACTTCGGGGGCATCCTGGAGCGTTACTGGCTCTCCTCCAATGCAACCGCTATCAAAATCAATGCCTCCGTCCCATTCCATCTTGGCTGGGATGAGAACAGTAAGATGATGAGATTCCAAGCACGGTATGACGACACTCCGTATAAGCCAGACAATGCACAGCCTGTCCACTCTGAGCTGAGCTATCGTGTTTGTGTTGGGTCTGATGTGACTTCCATACATAAATACATGGTCCGTCGTTATTTTAACAAACCCAATAAAGTTCCTTCAGAGGCAGTTTTTAGATGGCCAATTTGGTCCACATGGGCCTTGCACAAGACTGAAGTAAACCAGGAGAAGCTGATGGCCTACGCATCTAAGATTCAAGCACATGGCTTCAACTGCAGCCATCTGGAGCTGGATGATCGATATACCAGAGGCTATGGAGAGTTTGAGTTTGATCCAGTCAAGTTCCCTAATGCAACCTATATGTTTCAGAAACTTCGAAAGGACAAGTTTGAAGTCACGCTCTGGACCCATCCTTTTGTGAACTACAACTCCAGTAACTTTGGAGTTGGAGTGGAAAGAGGGCTTTTTGTGCGAGAACCTACTGGCGAGTTACCTGCCCTGATCCGGTGGTGGAATGGTATTGGTGGCATTTTGGATTTCACCAATCCAGAAACCCGTGAGTGGTACGCCTCACACCTCCGTGCCTTAAAGAACAAATACTCCATAGCTTCCTTTAAGTTTGATGCTGGGGAAACGAGCTACCTTCCCCAACAATTTAGAACCTTCACGCCTCTGCATGATCCCAGCGTATTCACTCGCCGCTACAGTGAGATGGCAATCCCATTCAACGACCGTGCTGAACTACGTGCTGGGTATCAATCTCAGAACATCTCCTGCTTCTTCCGGATCACTGACCGTGATTCAGTCTGGGGCTACGACTTGGGGCTCAAGTCGATCATCCCTACTGTGCTAACTGTTAGCATTCTTGGTTATCAGTTTGTTCTCCCAGACATGATTGGTGGAAATGCTTACCCAAACCGCACTGAAGGAAATCGTGGACTCCCTGACCGGGAGCTCTACATCCGCTGGCTGGAACTACTAGCATTCATGCCAGCTATGGAGTTCTCAATCCCACCATGGCTGTATGACGATGAGGTTGTAGAGATCGCTAGGAAGTTTACAAAGCTTCATGAGACCCTGGTGGCTCCTCGAGTGCTCGAACTTGCTGGGGAAGTGTTAGATACTGGCGATCCTATTATTCGCCCTTTGTGGTGGATTGCCACAGGCGACGAAGCTGCCTACAAAATCGATTCACAGTTTCTCATAGGGGACGACCTTATGGTAGCACCAGTTCTTGAGGCAGGCAAGCAGGAGAGAGATATTTACCTCCCAGCTGGCAGATGGAGAAGCTATAAGGGTGAACATTTTGAGAAAGGGCCAATACATCTAACTGACTACCCTGTGGACTTGGATGAGATTGCCTACTTTGTGTGGTCAGGATGATTTTCACTGATAAGTGAAATGTTTGCACACAACAGACTCAAATCTCTATTGGAGTTCCATCGAACAAGCATTCACGCACAATTTATTTCTTACATTCATGTGCCTTGTAATTGTAATGTCACTAACCAGCATACATAATATTAAATTTGAACAAGTTTTCAAAAAAATATTCAATATCAACAGAAATGTTTTGAAATGGATTCTAGGAAGGTAGAAGTTACCATTTCTGATTTCACCTGTTGAGAGAAATGTATGCATTGGCTTTTGGACTTTTAACATAGAATGTCAGTGAATGTTCCCAACAGTTCTCGAATGGAGGAAATGTATTAACAGGTATTAGGTAATAGGTATTACAAAGGGATCTACCAAAGGGAGTGGGACAAATGTAACCAATCTAACTTATGACCACATTCCATCAGAGGAAGCGTAATTGTTGTAGTGACACACTGGGAGTTTTATATATGGTTACGAATTGCTACTTACTTTGACAGCACATGCATTAAAAAAGAAAGCACAAAAGGAAACATTGAACCTTGATAGGAAACAACAATGCATTTTGGTCTGTTCTTTTTATCCTCCTTAAAAATGCATTAAAAACTACTGACCATGCCAGCATCCAGCAACCGCATTAAACACGTTACATGATCTACAGTATGGCTTTAATATGTAAATAAGTGTTTGTCTTCAGATTATTTTCTTCTCCTGCTGATTATTAATTATGGTAATTGCAGATACTGTTCTCTGTGAGCTGTTTGCCTTCAGTTGCTTTAAGAATTTAAAATGAACAGGGCAATAAGATTTATTTATTTATAATAAATCCGAAGAGGCTTTGAAGCCAAATAAAAAAGGTTTGATTGTATTGCACTGATACTGTGAATTAAATTACTTTCCAGATTATTAATACAGCAAGAGATAATCAAAGCATCAAATGTAACAAAACATAACAAGCCTTGCCTGTTAGATATAAAATGGAAAGTTGTCAAGTTTATTTATTGTTGACTGGCTGCAAATAAATCAAATTTTTTTAGACTATGCTTATAAGTTTCTTTTAGTTTTTTAATTATTCATGAGGTGGCAATGTAAACGCATCACAACTCATGGCATCACGGTCTGTTCCTGTGCTTGTTTCCTAACAGTACCTTGGCGTTTTCAGAATAGGCTTCACCATGACAAACCGTCTCGCTGTATATAAAGGCTTCTCATGTTCATTATTTTTAGACTGATCATTACTCCAAACATGAAGGTGATTGTTTTGATGGGGTCTGTAATAAAACTGCAGTATTTGCAGTAAAATGTGTTTGAATTTCTTCAGGAATGAATCCACCTCAAATTCCAGGCTTATTCTCTAAGCATATAAGATAATGACCCAGGCATAGTGTGACATTTACACCACCAGAAAGCTATGTAATCATATAATCTGTTATAGGAGTCGAGCAAAAGATGATTTGAGATGATTAACCACTCATTAGCCAATAATGGTCTGTTGTAGACGTCGCCCCGCCCCCTCGGGGTTTACAGGCCAATAATGGTCTGTTGTAGACGTCGCCCCGCCCCCTCAGGGTTTACAGTTTAAGGCTACAGCGTCATTTTTTCATTTATTTATTTATTTTTGCTAATAAAGCTACATATTACTATAAAATCTCTTTATAAAAACCTTCAGTACGCACCTGGGCTTTACTTTTAATTGATCAAATTCAAAGGCTCGTTTTACTCTGATTGGATAAATCCGACGCGAGCTCATGAAATATTCATAAATATGTTAATGACGGCGCGCGTATTGGGAAGAAACAACTCGTTCGTTTAAATGATTCAAAGCCGAAGTGAATTCGTAACGGCTCGCAAAGACGTTTAACGGTTTTTAAAAACGACAATAGGACAAATATCACGCAAACGAAACCAAATAGCAGGTGTATGTTCTCAAAAATTAGAAATAGCTTACACTTGACCGTTTAATTCCTACAGAAATAGCCTTGGGTTTGTTTTTTATATGAATATTTAGGGCAAATCTAATGTTCAACTATAGTAACATTAATGCTGTTAATGAATATTATGTGTTAGCTATAGCATCCTACTATAGCCTTAGTGCTAGAGAGCAACTGTTATGATCTAGCATTCTTGTAGTTTGTAACATTTCTAGATAAATAAATAACTACAGCTTATCTCCATTCTTCACTCAGATGTCTAGGATGGATTCTTTAGCTGGTGCAGAAATCAATGAAACCTGTTTCAATTCGTTGATCGAGCGCAGCTACTTCCCTGGCAAATTGTGGCATTTGGTCAACGATCCTGAAGTTCGCTCAGTCTGCTGGGATGCCAGTGGAGAAAGGATTCTTATATACGAGCAAGCCTTCAACTCTGAAGTGCTGGTGTCCCAGACAAGGAAGACGAATGCGTATTTCAGAACGAAGCACTTCAAAAGTTTCCTTCGTCAGTTGAATCTTTATGGATTCAGAAAATTCGCTCCAAACCGTAACATCTCTGGGCAGCAACTCGGCGGCTTCGACATGGAAAAACTGCACCACTTCCATAACCCGAATTTCAAACGGGAAAAGCCAGAGCTTGTAGTCAGACTGAAGAGACTCACTCCTGTCAACAAGGCCAAGATTCGCGATGGGATACCGCTGACCAGCAGAACAACAAAACGTTTCCATCTCACATTTATTTCACCCCAAGAAAACTCTGCTGTGATGAGAGAGGGTTGGTAGTATTTCAACAAGTAGATAAAAGGAATAGACAGAACAGTCATTTTCATTCCTTCATTTATTCATTCAGTCATCCCAAGAAAACTGGGTATCCTGAATAGGAGGCCAGTGAAATTCCAGGCACTGTGTACACACACACTTTATTAATGTCAGACTTGTCTCTATCTCTTCAGGTTCAGTCTTGGTTGGACATCAGGGAAGTCCTGATGCGGATAGCAGGTGTCTTTCTCCAGTAGCTTTGTATACAAATGAACATGTGCCTGTCTCTGTGTTACACAACGATGTGCCGTGTTCACATCCCTCCAGCTCCTGATCGTACAGTAGGGCATCCTGCCTCATCACTCACAGTACAGGTTTTTCACACCAGGTGATGATGCTGTAACGCATTTTTTTCTGTAATAGTTGTGAGCTTAAGCTATTTTTATAAATGCTGTAAAAAGCACACATTGCATTCCTCAGATTTAAATATACTCCAAACTCCATACAGTCCTTTTTTGGAACATGATTGATACTTATTCGTTAAGCACGAAATCCCACAATGCCTTGCATAAACTCACTTATAACAATGCTTGAGTGATTAGTGCCCCCTGGTGCTTGACGATACGTTTGGCTTGTGTGTAAAGCATTGTGAACTTGATTGATACTGATCATGTAATGGAAGCTTCATTCAGTCAACTCATATAACAGTCAGATTACTCACTCACTCACTCATTTTCTACCGCTTATCCGAACTACCTCGGGTCACGGGAGCCTGTGCCTATCTCAGGCGTCATCGGGCATCAAGGCAGGATACACCCTGGACCTATCTTTTTGTCAAACCATGGTCTATCATGGTTTTATTAATTTACATATTTTCTAGGTTATTTGTAGGTTGTTATAAAAAAAAAAAAAATGACAGTTTTCAACTACACAGTAGAGCTTGAAAAATCTCTACAAATTATTTAGTAAAGTAGGCAAAGAATGCTGCAGAGGCTATTTTCAGAATCTTCTTGATATGTATTACTGATGTGTTATTAATGTGTTTTCTTTTTAGCATATCAGAGCTATCAACCAGGCTTCTTGAATTCACAAGTGCCTTACTCTATACAACCAGCTGCTTCCTACTCTTCTTATGGCTATCACCCTGTGAGAGTTTTTTCTAAGTTTATATATTGATCAATAGAAATGGTCAATGAATGAGAGTGAGTGTGCGTGTGTGCCCTGTGATGGGTTGGCACTCCGTCCAGGGTGTATCCTGCCTTGATGCCCGATGACGCCTGAGATAGGCACAGGCTCCCCGTGACCCGAGGTAGTTCGGATAAGCGGTAGAAAATGAGTGAGAGAGTGAGAAATGGTCAATGCTACTTATTTTAGTATGTGTAGCCACATTTAGATTTGATGGTAGAGTATGATAGGAATGCTGAGATGTTAAACCCTGGTGTGTAAATAATATTAATATGAATTTTATCAGGACTACCTCAGGAAATCATTCTTCAGGACTACTCAGTTGGCTACCTGAAAACAGGTGACATTCCAGATTTCACGAAGAGTGACACAAGAATGAACCTAGATATTGTATTCAAATTTAAAGATGAAGTGCAGTTCAGATTAGATTAGTCTGTGTTTACAATTTAGTCAGTGCTGCTGTAGTACTGTAAAGTATAGGTCTCAATCCAGCACCAAGATATTTACATAGCCCAAGAACCAATGGTTTAAATCTCTCCTTTTCATATGACACACACCAGAAATCATCACCAATGTTGCGGACACACTGTGACACACTGTTACGTCTTGTTGTCTTTTAATACCCAACTGTAGTGATGCACCAAGATTTTTGGCCAATGCTGAATTTCAACATTCGTAAACACTTTTCTTAGTACCAGGTCTTTTTTCATTTGTCAACTCGTGTGGTTGTGATTTATACATCTTATATATAGATTTGACTCTCAGGACAAATTACAAGGTATTGAAAACACCGACACTGTAACACAGCCATAAATTGTTTACAGTGTGAATCAGTGTGTTGCCAGAATTGTTATTTTATGTTATACTTTAAGTGACCCGCAGCCTTATTTTAGCTCCTGAACTTGTTTGAACATGAATGGCGCATAATGGAGCAAAAGGTTTTTTTTTTATTTTTGATTAGTCATGAATTTGCAGTCTGAGGTTTAAAGGCTGCACTCAGTACTTGGCTTACCAGCTAAAATATTCGCAGTGGCTTAGTGCATCACACCTCTTGGGCTGGAGGTTCAATTCCCACGATTCTGTCTGTGTTTTCACTGGGTACTCCTGTTTCCATCCTCCAGTCCAAAGACATAGGTTGTAAGCTGATTGGCATCTCTCAATTGTCAATGCGTGTGAATAGGTGTGTAAGCGAGTGTGATTGTTCCCTGTGATAGGTTTGCACCCTGTAAAATGTGTCCCCTGGGACAGAGTCTAGGCTCCCCTTGAGCCTGTGTAGCAAAAGTGGTACAGGAAATGGGTGTCAATTGTAGTTATAGACACTGAATTTCTTTGTATGCTGCTGCATTTGACTTTATGTTCAGTGCAATGCTAAGTATTTGTGTTGGTGTTTTCTCTTTATTCAGGCTGCTGCTGATGTCAAAGAAATTGCAAAAATGTGACCAGTCACATCAAAAGTCAGCTTGAGGAGGGTCCTGAATGTAGAGATTAGAAACATTAACTTGTTGAAATACTGAATCACAAATGAGCAATGTTGCATTAAAGTCATTCCTGTTGCAAACTCTCATTTTTTTCTTTCTTCTAAAACTTAAGTTAAAGGCACCACCCAAGAGAATAATACAGGACAATCTTTGATAAGACTCATTTGGACGATATTTGTATGTTATTTTTCTCCCAAGAAGAGCAGTGGTATATATTTACATTTATTTACTTGGCAGATGCTTTTGTACAAGGTGACCTAGAAACAGGGTGTAATACAATCCAAACACAGAGCTGTTAAAGGAGCCAGCATTGATAAAAGGAGCCAGAAGACAAAAGCTGTGTTTACAAGTACAAGTTTTGCTGTGTTGCTGTTTCACAATTGATATTTAAGTTGTACTGATATCATCAAGTTGTATACTTTTGTTCCTTACATCACAAGTTATTTCTCACTTAATAACAAACATGGATTTTTTTGTGTTGATTTTGATGAGGCTGAAATTTCACAAGACATCAAAGCAAATATTAACATGGATTTTCTATAAATACAAATTTTGTAACACACTCCAGTCTTTACCATGATATAACCAAAATACATGCTAATTGCAGGGCTACTGTCACATATTTATTCAGAAAACACATTTATAATCTACGTGCCTTTAAAATGCAAAACCAGAGGGATATTTTCTGTGGAACAATAAACATGTCTATTATTACAATAATTAAATCAACTTCTGACCAATCAGATTCAAGAATTCATCAGCGCTGTGGTATAATACAGTATGTGTTCATACACCTCTGAGATCAGGAAATCTCAAATGTGGAATAAGGTTTTAATTAGAATCCAAATAACATTAAGTAAGATGTGAATATGCAGAAATGTTAAAATGCATAGAAATATGCTTTAAAATATTATAATTATATCATGATGAATTAAATAATGAATTTCTTTGTCTTAAAAGGGAGGGAAAAAGTAGGCAGATAAACAAAGTCACATTCTTTATTAATATCAAATTGGAGTAACGGACAAATCTTCTGTTTAATATAAAATAAATAAAACACTTTATTAGGTGATGTTTACAAAACAATCAACTTCCGGCAGTCATTGATTGATTATTTTATACTGTTTTAATAATTATAGAAACCCTAAGCTTTTATTTTGAAATCTGCAGGTGGGTTTATTTGGGTAGCAACCAGAAGCATCCGCAACAAGACGCACAACTTTAACGTAAGTTCTCTATAATGATATAAAAACCACAAAACCGATACAAAACCCACACAGTTTAACCCCCGGAAATAGCGCGTGCAACAATCACTGTAGCTAAAATGTTTAGCTAGTAAATGTTATTCAAATTGTTTTTTGCATAACTAAGTTCAAATAAAAAGCTGTAAGTTTACATTTTAGAGATGTTCACTTGCTAGGCGGCTTAGTCTATAAGGAATATCTCATAAACGTGGAATGTAATTGTGTTTGTTTGTGTAAAGAGTTTATGCAAACAGAAGCTCTGGTGCGTTAGCTGCTGTCGGTAGCTACTCGAGTACGTCAACACATTCGCCATATTGGGAAGGGCGAGAGAGTGAGATTTGATTATATCTCCACACAAATCTGAAGAAATGTGTTTGACAACCTTGATAAAACCGTCATTCATTCATTCATTCATTCGTCAGTTGTTCCCCACAAAAAAATGCATTTAAAAAAAACGTTTTCACCTTTAAATCACTTGCTAAAATAAACTATAATAGCAGTTTATTTGATGATTGTTTTGTATCCTGAGATGGCTTTAACTGTGACCTGTTTCATTAGCGACATAGACATTTTATGTCAACATTATTTATAGTCTTGCTTGTTGTATTTATTCAGGGTTGGATTAAACTCATAGTCACTGGACAAACCCACATCTAGTTACAAACGCTGTCGCGTCACTGTATGTGTGAACGTAGCATTAGACATAAGGCTGGGGATATGAACATATAATAGTGATATTGAATGAAATTTATTCTATTTTTAATTTATTAATATATTTGTCTGAGATTGCAATATGTAATTCTTACAGTCCTTATTTATGTACGCGTTTAATGTATTTTATTATGTATTATTATTATTATTATTATTATTATTATCATCATCATCATCATCATTATTATTATTTTATTATTATTACTATCATCATTATTGTTTTATCATCATCATCATTATTTTATTATTATTATTATCATTTTATTATTATTACTATCATCATCATAATTATTATTATTTTTATTATTATTTCACCTCACCCACCTTGTGAGCAGTTCTACAACACCCAGCTGTCAGTCCTGAGTGAAATGTGACTCATTTTGCCTGAACTGTGACAGATTACCAGCTCAGATTCAGATCTGAAGTGGAAACCAGCTACCACCAGGTGGCATCACAGACCCATTACAGCTTCCTTTCACCAACATGTGTCTCCTCAGGCTTCCTTCCACTGAGCCTCCTTTTTTAATTCCTCTGTTTCTTAGCTCCTCTTCTCATCAAAGCTATGCCAGAATAGGATATAAGGACAGGGAAGAAATGAAGAATAGACATATTTACAGCCACTTTAATGTTTTCTTTAATATTCACAACATCTTTCAGCTTTATTAACAGATTTGCATATACACACTATGTGATCCATATTTACACATTATTGCAGTATATGTCTATATCACACGTGTAAAGTTTTTATAATATGTAATCTACGGAAAGATGCTATTATATTGTATAGTATTTTAGCCTAGATTCTATCCATTTTTTATCATTTATAATTAAACTGATAATTACATTTAACGCTACATTTACAGCATTTGGCAGATGCTCTTGATCTCATTTCTACAACAAAACAGTTTAGGGTTAAGGGCCTTGCTCAAGGGCCCTAATTTTAATTTTTAAAATAAATACATGTTCATGCAGGCATTTTGTTTATACCCATTGTTTGTTTAAGTAAATATACTCAGGAGCAAAAACTATGTTCACATAGGATACACAGGGGCTCACTTTCTCTACAAATCTCCTACCTCTTGTCTCCTGATTCCTCAAAAAGCATTTTAATAATTGCTTCATCCTTTAATATGTTGGAATCTGATCCGATTCTTGGCCTCAAGCTGACGGAGGCTTCAGTGAGTATATGAGGATGTCACTATTTCCATATTGACAACTGGATGTAGAACGGACAAAAAAAAAAAAATGGAAAAAGACCAAGGTCCAGATGTCTGGGATCCTCCTAATTATTTATTAAGTAGAAATAGATTAGGCAGCAGATATATTAATATTATACCCAAAGTTTTACAATATTTACTTTGAAAAAAATGTATGACCTTAAAATGGCAACATTACAGCTACCAAACCTAGCTTATTAATGAGAAAAAATATCTTTAATTAAGCTTTTCTTTCTTTCTTTCTTTCTTTCTTTCTTTCTTTCTTTCTTTCTTTCTTTCTTTCTTTCTTTCTTTCTTTATTAAATTCATCTACTTTCTCTATTATCTCAGAAAATTGCATAAAGACACAATTTAGCACAGAACTTCTTTATCATTTGAAAATGATTTTTGTTGATTCGGCGTTTAAAATGAAGTCAGCAGCGTCCTAAGCAAATTTCAAGTATTTCCAGACTTGCATCTCTTCTCAAATCTGATTTTCATTTATGAGCTGTGGAATCAAAACGGGCTGCAAAAGAAATTGTTCCCTGCTGCTTTCTCCACTCTCTTTCCTCGCCACTTATTCTCCCGCAAACCACAGATTTTTGAAGCAGCAACATATAAATCCAAGCCCCCCACACACATCCAGGCAATCTCTAGAGCTGAGGCAATCTCACAGTCCATTTACATTTGCTTCCCATCCCATGTTCCTCAGCATTATTTAAATAGGTTTGATTGGCTTTGCTCCTACAAAGCGGTTGCCCCTTTCCCAAGTTTAAATACTTGTTCTTTGATTTTTTTCTTTTCACTTTTTTCACTTTACTATTGGAAGGAGTAGTTGCGCTGCGCTGATGATCTCTTTCTCCAGCACCCTTTCTGAACGCGCCTCTTGCCTGAAAACAAAAAGGCAACACAAAACAACTGATTGCCCAAGCCATACTTCGGTTGGCAGCTCAGCATTGCCAAGTGTACGGTTCACTGTCCGGTCACCCCAGTCTGTCATTTTAGCATTTCTGAGGCCACAAACAGCGCTGGGCGCCTGCACCCGAGGTCCCAAACATTGCCTGGCTCATTATTCCCCCTGGAGGAGGTCGTGGCCTTGGCTGCCTAGACGGAACCTGCTCACTAATTAAGTGCACTGCTTTGGCACTGGACGTGTCGTGTCTGCAGGACTTCCTGCTGGGATTAATGCTACCCATGTTCACTTTTCATAAGGCTGCAGGAGGGCAGATCCATTCAGTGCTGACCCCCCCCAACCCCCTCCCCCCCTCCCCACCATTGATGGGTGCCTCTTCTGTTGGTTGTGCTTGGCTTAAAATAAGCACAGCATTTCATGTGTGCCGGGACTAGACAAAATGAACAGCATACTGCTCTGGCAGGTTCGCTAGGCCGTAGATAAAGATGGCATCTCTTCAATTGTATTAAGCTTCAGGACTCAGACGTATGGTTGAGAAAGAGAGGGGGAAGGAAAAATTTGCCTGTCTGGCTTTGGCGTGCGGTGGCTAATGTGAGCTGTCCCATATGCGCATGCCCAGCCAGTCCCATGGCATCTTCTAATGTATCCGTTTATTGATCGCATCTCTATTTTCCTCCTTCTCCCTCTCTGTCTCATGTTTTCCTCTCTCGCTCTTTCTGTGTCTGATGTGAAAGTCATGCTCGGCGAGAACAGGGCCCTAATCGTGTACAAGTTACCAAATGTTTGCATGCAGGGTTCCACACAAAGTCAAATGATACCTTTTGGAAATATAAGGCCACCTGAGCCGCATTACAAATCGTTTGCTGATTGCTCAGTGAATGTCCAATAAGATCTGCAGCCAAAAACAAATGAAGAAGAAAAAAAGAAAGCAGAAGACACAGCACTGTGGATGCCATATGTGGAGCTGTTATTGATCAGTGCTCCGTCTCTCTAACATGATCCTTTATGCATTCTTCTAACGCAACGCTGGGAGATCCAGCACTCCAGCCCAGCTGCAATGCTTAGATAAGAGCTGGACATTGGGAATGGTTGATTAAAGGATTTAGAGAACACTACACATGTCGTGAAATCTGCATGGTCAGGGATTATAACGCTGCCTTTAAACGTCGTGCCAGAGGAAAGCAGACCTCCAGCGATGTGTTCAAATAGTTCTGGAATCCTATCAAAGCTACATCCGAGGATTACAAAACATCTGAGATGTTCGGGTTTAAAACCAGTTTACTCCGCCAACAACCGGGTTTGCACTTTTTATATTCGGACAAGAATGCTGATCTCAGATGACTTTTTGTTCTGAGTGGAAAAGAACAGGTTCCAGATCTTGCTCTCTGGTCTAGCTGGTGCTCATTAAACTACTGCTGGGTGATTCTTTTTTCCAGCACCTTTTCACCAAGTACCAGGTCGTCATGCATGTGGAGAGACTCTGACAGTCCACACGTTTTAAAGATTTAATGGAAACTCAGCACCAGTGCCTCTAGGCTGCATTGACTCTTTCCTTGCCTAGATGGCAGTGTTCCCTAATGCTGTTCACACGATAATCTGTTTTGATTCAAAGGGCAGGCAGAAGCAGAAGCGACTCACATTCTGCTTTGTTAGTGTCGGTTGGAAGAGCGGCCTTAACGTTCCTCTGTGAAATCCAGATGTTTTAGTTCTTAGTAGTGGGCCGTATGACTGCTGATCCTGTACTTCTGTACTTTGTTGTAATTCTTTTTTTATTATGGGAATACTCTGGTTATACCCTGGAGTATAGATTGTTACAGATGTCCACTTCAGTAAGAGTGAAAATAAAATAGAAATCCACAATGCAGCTTGTGTTCCATAAAATTCAGCATACTGTAGGTCTCGGTTTACTTCGGTTAGACATGAAGTCATGAAGCCAGACGGTAAAGAAGCTGAGCAATCAAAAAATAAATATATGAAATAATAAAGTGAGCCACCCTCACCCAAAGGATAAACAAAACACATGTAACACTTCGTCACTTACTTTAATGTGCTGTTGTAGTCTTGAATCTGATTGGCCATAACGTTGATTCATTTTCTTTCACAGCAGCTTTGATAGGTAATACTGGCTGTGAGGCGTATATCAGATTTAAATGAATGATTTCATCCAAATTAGTTAGCATTTCTTTGGCAACAACTTTCAGGGCTTTCAGGGTATTTTTTGATGTTCCGTATAAACGTGTGTATAAAAGCATGCATAATAGTATACTGTAGATATGGTGAAGTTTCCAATGAGAGTGTGTTTATTTAACATTCCTCTATGGAGTCTCCTGTGTCAGTGCTTTTTTACAGTCAGGTCCAGGAAAAGCTTTGTTTTTCACCACAGAAAAGTCTAAGGATGGAGTACTTTTATAGAAGCCTGCTGCAGTGTAAGGGCTAATAGCAACTAATTTGTCTTGCAGACATTTTCCACAGCATGTATCTAGAAATATAGTATAATAAGTACAATTTGCCCATCATATATGAATAAAATCTGTGGTAAAAGAAATTAATAATTGCTGTGGTATATCCAGTAAACTGGTCTGTCTATCTATCTATCTATCTATCTATCTATCTATCTATCTATCTATCTATCTATCTATCTATCTATCTGTCTATCTATCTATCTATCTATCTATCTATCTATCTATCTATCTATCTATCTATCTATCTATCTATCTATCTATCTATCTAGCCATTTATCTATCTATCTATCTAGCCATCTATCTATCTATCTATCTAGCCATCTATCTATCTATCTAGCCATCTATCTATCTATCTATCTATCTATCTAGCCATCTATCTATCTATCTATCTATCTAGCCATCTATCTATCTAGTCATCTATCCATCCACACAACTGATGGGTTTTCTGCCTTATGTATAATTTATAATAGCGACAGTATAGATTCTGTCATTTAATAGGGTTTTGAAGAAGTAGTATACAGCTTGTATCTGAGCTTAAAATAGATTTGCTGAGGAACAAGATTTTTGACAATAAATCAGCCCCTTTATCCTGAAAGGACTGCAGCTACTTTTCCCCTCACTGCTGACTCTCCTTAACCTGTAAAACTCTTATGCAAGCATAATGTTGATGTATTTAATTGAAGGATGAGCAGTTAAATGAGCATCTAAGGAGATTTTTACAAGCCTAGAATGAAACACAGTTTAATATTGGAGAGAATATGTTGTTTTTATGTCTTGGAAAGAGCGCGTTCCATTATCGTTAAAAAGATTGTCCAAAGTTAATAAACCCTTTGAGAACCAGATCAGGCTCCTGGAAGAACTGTGAGGTTGTACCAGATCAGGGAGGATGATGTGAATCGAGGTGCTTATATTTATTCTGCAATAGAGCATCGCTGTAATGAGGTCATGTGGTCTAGCTAATGTATTAAATAGGGATGTGCTGTAAGCACTGTGGTTACATGCTGTGTGGATTATCTGAAATATGTTGTGATCTCAGGAAAGATAATAATGACTATTTGTTATTGAGCCGATACAGTTATGTACCCCACCTTCTATGACACGTAACAGTATCCAGTATCCAAACAACATGAAATGGCAGCGACCTGAACGTGGTCCCTGATTAATGACAGCAATCAGAGTAAAGCAGACTGCTGTGCTCTGTAAAAAATATATCATGTGGAGACATTACAAATAACCTGATTATAGCATCATAGTGTGTTTAATATGCATCTTTAATAAAGTGCATGAGGGAGGATGACCTGAGCACGCAGAGCAATAATCATGAACATGGTTATTAAAGGCACCGTGATTTGTATGTTAACAAAGGCATTTGTGAGTAAAGAGAAACTGTCACATGAGAGCACTTCATTTCTGTGAGCACTGAGCTACAAGCATTCTCCTACATCAGTGTCCTTTTGTGTTATCCTGAACGGGTCGACGTGGCTGCAAGTTTTCATTCCAACCCAGCAGGAGTCGCACCCAATTCCACTTGTTTAATCAGTTCGTCTTGGTCTCCAATCAACTAACAAGTGTTCCATCGACTTGGCTGGAATGAAAGGCCGCAGCCGCCGTCGGACCTTTGTGGATAAGATTGAAGACCCCTGGTCTATATTGGGTACACATCTAAACTTTGCTTGTTTGCAAATTTACAGCACCTTACACTCATTATTAAAGACCTGCATTATTGTTCGGGCAAGCTTCAGCTGTCCTCAACATACAATCATTAATTAACGAACAAACTCATTGTTTTATTTTTCTTTTTATTATTGCTAACAGCATTGCATGGCAGCAACCAACATGAACCAACAGAGCAAAATGAAATGTTCTATAACGTGTACTAATGTTTTCCACCAAATATAAAGAAAAGGTTTACTTTACACTGTGTGGTAACTGCACAAGAAAGCGTGTTAAAGTTCCACAATATGTTTGTGTGTGTGTGTGTGTTTGTGTGTAGAAATGGACAATGAAACTGTGAGAATGACTCAAACTCAAGATAGTGACATGAGGAAGGCTATCAGTCTTTCAGAGCACATTTCATGTTCTTTTAAAATAAGATTCAGGTTTAATGAGCTACACACTACGTGCACTCTGTCGAAAAGATCCGCTCTGCTTTTAAAACCTGATTACACACTCTCCAGCAGAGAAAAGGCAAATCCCTTATTGATTTGTTTTCCCTCTGCTATTAATGCTAATCCCTTTGTCCTCTGTAAAGCTGTGCCTCTACCTCCTAGTGAAAATATATTTGTATTTCATTTTAGCAAAAGGTATTTAGTGAATAAATAGAACGTCTACAAATGTCTTGAATATATGCAAATTTCTATCCTGTTTCTTATCAGGAAATTTGTATGAATCTTGTATTCATTAAATTCTTATATTTAGAATTTTAAAGCTAAAAGACACCAGAAAGTGTTTTTGTTTTGTTAAGACTATTAGATCTAGAAATAGTTTTAATAATCTTACATTTAGTTGATTGAAGTGTTAAAAGAAATACTGGATAATTATGACGGTATACATGATATTCTCATGCAGTGACATTTTTTGCAGTGTGCAAGCAGGCCATATTAAAATGAGGGTTATGGGGAGCACACGGGACCGACCGATGTATTCATGCTGTAAATGATCTGATTATAAGGCTAAATTCTGTCATTGTATTCCAGGCTTTATACATATGCAGTACTATACATGGCAGTCTTCTCCAGTCTCGTTCCTGCCTCTCTCTTTCCTTGCTCCACCTCCAAAAGGAAGTTCATACCACTTTGACGTCACAGATAAAAACCCCGTTCGATGTGTTAGTGTGTGTTTTTATGTGCCTTGTTTTATGTAAATGGTCTGTAATGTGACGAGACGCTGCCTCTCCTGCAGTCAGGTACCCTAAGGCAGAAAAGCATGTGTTGACCTGTAATTCTTTCCAGCAGCTCACACTTCTCTCAGATAGAACTTCACGGATTAGAGCACACGGCCCATTGGCCTGTTCCCACACCTCACACACCGGCCAAGCCAGATGTGCACAGCTACAAGCATTTGTCACACTTCTGCTCACTCTCTCTCTTTTTTTTTTTTTTTTTTTTTTTTTTGAGGATTCTTTCTCTTTTTGCTGCAGAGAGCAAAAGAAATAGACAAGAGTATCTTAAGAGTTACAGCTGTAAATGAGTGTGTGATTGCATATTAATCTGTTAGAAAGTGATGGTATGGACTGGGGAAGGGTGGATTGCGCAGAAGGGGGCAGGGGAAATCAAAGGTGTTGAGGTCATCACAGGATGTTCAGCCCATAAATTACCAATAATATCTCCAGCTGTCTCTCTCTCTCTCTCTTTTATTTTTCGCATCTTTTCTTTCTTGCTCTCACTTTCCCACTTCTTTTAACATTCCCTCCTTTTCCCCTCCTTTTTGCTTATTTCTATCATTCTCTTTTCTTTGTCCTTCTCCCTCTTGCTCTTCTCCCTGTGATTTCTCTCTTGTGATCTTTTCTCTCTCACTCATTCCTACTTGCTCTTTGTCTTTCTTTCCTCCTTTTTTTCTTGTCCCCCCCCCCCTTTTTTTTTTTCATGAGAAACTTTTTGGCTGGGGGAGACAGTAAAGTTAAAATTTTGACATAATCAAAATGAGCGCATTAGTTAAAATCCCACAGGTTAATAAATAATAACTAATACACCAAATGGACTTCTTTTTGGATTCATCCTCCATCTTCATCTCCAGTCTTGTTCTCGTGTCTCTTTTCCAGATGGCGCTCAGTGCTCAGATGGGGAAGTGCTCGCTGGACAGTACCTCATTAATCAGTAGTGATCCGGAGAAACGTTCCCTGAAAACACACACCGAGGCTAATGCCGTTATTATACAGGTACAGTGACTCATGACAAACACAGACGTGTTCATCCTTTAACTGTGTTTGCACACACAAAGATATTCGTCAGATGGGGAATAAATTCCTTCTGATCGCAGATTAGTCAAATAATCTAAACTAAATGTGTGCTGCACAAGTGATGAGCAGCCTTTAGTGTCAATATTTCCATATACAACCAGATGCTCAAGTGGCCCCTGAGAGTGTAAGAAGTAGCTAATGTAAGTTCAGTAAGTGTTCAGTAACACAACTGTTAAAATACAAGCATGTTATTAAGCATGTTATTCATATTTTATATCATTTTATTTCATTTTCAACTATATATTATTATACAATTAGAACCTGTAGTTATTTTGAGTACTTCTAAGAGTCTAAGCTTTTTGCCTTGGTCTTAGCTTCGTTCATATTTATGCGCACTTGACTTTTATTTCAGAGACTAGAAAAGGAAAATGCCAAGCTGAAAACGCAGTATGAAGAACTGAGGTAACAGAGGGAATTGTGTATTTGCTTTCCTCAAAGCCTGTCAGTTCATTATATAAAGTGCTTCTCTGAGAACAGTTGTTCAGATCCTTCTTCCTGCCTGGCACCACCATCTGCCTCTGTGTTCAGGTGTCAGTACGTGCAGCTCCTAGAGGAGGCCAAGGAGGAGATGTTTGATGAGAGGAGAGTCAATCTGCTCAAGGCTCAGGTCATGCAGCTGGAACGACAGGTATCAAAGCTTTTTTACTAATGATTATGTTTGCAGTTTCATGGCAGTTAAAGTGAAGTGAAGCCTCAGACAGAGCACACATATAATACATAAAAACATGATTATAAAATGCTGTTATCTCTTGCCTATACTCTCTGGATACTGATGTGGTACTATCAAAGCTGTACATTCACCTTTGCTATGTAAATATTATTTTTACCCAAAATATGACTTGGATCATAGTGATTTTTATCACTGTCAGCCAGTGTACTATAAAGTCCCCAGTAGGTCTTCTTACAACTGGTTGCCATAGTAATAACATTTATCAGCGGGTGGCACAACTAGCATTCCATTTGACAACAAATCATTTTTTTCTTGCTTTTCACTATTTTGTCTTTCATTCTGGAGAGACTAACACAAGGTTTTTCTATTTTTCCCACTAAAGAACCCTTGATTTTTCTTAATGTGAGAAAACCTGTGTGGATACAGACATGCCATTTATTATTTCCCACCTTAAACTTTCCTCTAAGGAACATGCTTTAAACATTACCATATTTTTCATACATGCATTATGTTATACCCTATGTAGTGTACACATGCATGCATTATGCTATACCCTATATACATGCATTATGTTATACCCTATATACATGCATTATGTTATACCCTATGTAGTGTACACATACATGCATTATGCTATACCCTATATACATGCATTATGTTATACCCTATATACATGCATTATGTTATACCCTATGTAGTGTACACATACATGCATTATGCTATACCCTATATACATGCATTATGCTATACCCTATATACATGCATTATGCTATACCCTATATACATGCATTATGCTATACCCTATATACATGCATTATGTTATACCCTATATACATGCATTATGTTATACCCTATGTACTGGACATATACATGCATTATGTTATGCCCTATGTAGTGGACATATACATGCATTATGTTATGCCCTATGTAGTGAGCACATACAGTACTTGCATTATGTTATAACCTATGTAGTGAGCACATACTTGCATTATGGTGTGCCTTATGCAGTGTTCAAGAAACTGACACAATGTTGGTATCCTGTGGATTATCCAATATGGACACCGTGTAGCTCTACAGCTAATGTTCAAATTGTGCCTAATATTCAAATTCACTTGAATGCTTAATCTTATAAAAGTCTTTTAAAAGTAGATTCTCCAGATAGTTAGTTCTGTTGCTCTTTTGGCTGTTGGAGTAAGTAGATAAGCGCCTGCTTAATTAGTAATATAAATGTGAATCAGACCAGATCTACTGTCATCATTTTCACTCTTTATTCTGTTAATATTTATGCATTCTGCATGTGTCTTGATTGCTTTGCAGGTGATTTTGCTGTCTGAGGGCTTGAGCTCACAGGTCTGCCGCAGTCAGGATGTGGAGAAAGCCCTTGATCCTTTAACACAGAGATTAAGGTATGCTTACTGAGTGGCAAGGCTACAATTCAGTGACCTGACTACAAATAATTTGTCCATCCTCTGGGCAGGTTACCATAGAAGCAGAGGTATTTGATTTAGACATGAATAAAATTTCAAGCAACATTTCAGTCCAACTTGAAAGAAAAAAACTGACATTGGCATTTTCCTTAGAAAGGTGTGAAATTCCTGAAACAGGCCCAGGCAGTAGTGGGAGGTATGAAGGATGATCTGGTGTCTCTGCTATGATTCTTCTTACTGTATCGGTTATATGTGTAACTTTATACTGGTATGGAACCTGAGAAAACATATTACACATAATCTATATTGGATATATAGTGACAGAGAAAAAGACAGAGTGATGGTCAGAACATGGGTGTATATTGCAGCATGCACACTGGTTGTGCGTGACAACAAGCACGCAGCACAACGTCACTCAAATGATCTCTGGATTTCAGAGATTTCTTTATACTTCTCTTCTCTCACCTCCAAACCACTGTTATTGATCACTCAGTAATTGAACCAAAAAAACAATCATATCATGTTTGGCATGCTTTTTTTTAATAACTTTTTATTACTAAGAATGCAAAACATGATTTGAATGCATTTACAAAAATAAAATCTGCTATTTATTGCTGTAAGCCATAATAATGAAGTGTTCATTCATGGTGTGATATGGAGTAGATCCTGATGTGGCCTTTTGCTGTTATAGCTCATGCAGCAGTTTTTGAAATACTCAAACCAGCTGATTTATCATCAGCAACCATGCCACTGTCAAAGTCACTGAGATGAGTTTTTTCCCCCAATCCTGGGGTTTGATTGTATGCATTATGCTCCTGACAAATGATTGAATGATGCTGATTGGATAATTATATGTATGCACAGCTGTTCCTATTAAGGTGACAGGTAAGTGTATATGTTGTTCAAGAGGTAATCAAACCAAAGAATACATAAAATGTCACTCAGTATATACAGTCCTGTTTATTGAATACATAGGTATCACATTAACCATACTAGGCACCATTGCCAGTCTTTGAGTCTGTAGATTCCTTCCATGTACATTTTACTAGGGAAAAATAGTGGTTATTTATCACATTTGCGTCACACCTCCAGGCTTAGTGGCTTGATTCCTCTTCACACCATGTTTTAGAGGTTTCCTGCAGTTCCCTACTCCAGTCCAAAGACATGCATTGAAGCCTGAAGCCTCTCTATATATAATGTTATACCATCTAATATTTTATAATATTAATATAATATTTTTACAGATCCCTCCCAGAATAAATATCCAGCCCCCCTCAGATCAGTTAAAGAAATCAGGCCATTTTAAGTCTCTGTATTCGTAGAGCAGGGGTTGAAGTGATGCAGTGCAGTTATTCAGTTCAGCTTGCCGCCTCTAAGTGCCTGTTATTGGGGCTTCTGATCCAATAAAGGCCAGGATTATGGCACTTTGCTCTCACATAATTTCATTGGGTTACACCCCGCAAAAGCACAGTCGCATCTCCTCTCTCTGCTGACAGCTTGACGATCAGCAGAAACAAGCCAAGAAATGGGCTGGCCTCTATAAAAAGAACACAAGCATATGACACCGTCTTGGCTGTCAAGCCTGTCATTTTGACATGGCTGACACGCTACGTCGAGGAGCTTGATCGTTCTTTATGAGTCGGCTGAGATGAATTTTCTCTCCGTCCCCGCAGAGAGCACAGGCTGTCATAGGGATGACACTCCAGGGTTAATGATATTATCTTCCATTTACCAGCTGTAATATATCTTTATTACTGGCAATTAAAGAACTAATTAAACATTTGTTTGTGCTCAGATCGCTGATGCGCCCCGAGAATCCTGCTGCTGATGTGTTGATCACTCGGACAGAGCTTTCGCAGCTTTTGGAAAGGTGTGAGGATGTGAGACAGAAGCTGCACAGAAATAATAAGGTAAAGTATGTTAGGAATCAAACACGTTGGCGCATGTGTAGGAAAATAAACAATTATGGGATGGAGTGATGAGATGTGATGTGGGTCCACAAGAAGCAGGGTTATTGTTACTTGTTATTATTGTCCTTTAACAGCACTTCCTGAAGTGTTATATTCTGTTGATACCAATATCAGGTATTTTTTCATGTTAACAAATGGTACATAGTTGTGGACTGTCTGTAAAACAAGTTAGTTCCTGTTTGCACTTATGCTAAAGCAGATGTAAACAGTCATTCCCTCACCAGCCTCTTCTTTTTTCTCTTTCTTAAAGTTAAAATAGCAACAACAACAAAACACAGCTGGTTATGTAACTGGAAACTGGGATAAAAGCCTAAAAACCTTTGAAAAACCTACTGATTATTATTTTGTGTATACATAACACCTGAAAACGATATTTTTTTTTAAATAACTGTCTCCTAATTGAACACCTTAGCATATCAGTGAGATTTCTTAAATTTGTTTATTAACCATCAATATGTTTTACCGTTAATTCCCAACTGTAGTGTATGTGCTATGTTTGTTCTATCGTGTCCTGTCTACAATTATCCCTGACTGTCAGGATTGGTTCTACTGTTTTGTTATGGTTGCTATGGTGATAAAGTTTTTCAACCCTCCAATCAATGAGCTCCAAATCCAAATAAACATCAAATTATTTCTCAAAGCATGCAAGCTTTAGGACCTGCAGACACTGAGCATGTGTTTGAGCACGAGTGAGAGCACCATGTGCAGTGTGTGTTTCGGGAAGGACAATATCATTGCAGGTTTGTTTTCACACAAATGAATTCCTCCTGAGCTGTGGATTGATCAGATAATCTGCAGTATGTGAAATCTTTGTGAACATTTGACACTGATTAGCGGTTAGGGGGAAGCCTTTCTGTCAAAGCTGCTTGTTTTGAAATTCCTTTTTATTCCATTTGGCTGGAAGTCCTTCAGTGTTACCTGCGGCACTGTCATTTTTTTGGATTAAAAAAACTTATCACTGTTTATATTATAAAATGATTTAATAATTCTGAAAAAATCCACATTGACTTGATGTGTCTTACATATTAATCTTTATTATTAAAATGTGATGTTCAATCTCATCCAGGATTATACCTTACCTACTATGCTATTCATCAATATACAAGCCAATATTAGTGTCTATAAGATTTAGTCCTCACTTTATCTCTACGTAAAGAGACTGATGCAGCGCTGCTTTAGTACTTGAGCCCATTCAGCCATGCCACAACTTTCATCCTGATACCACAGTGTACAACTTCATCTAGTCGACCTGAGTCTATCTTGCAATTTAAGCACAACTGTGTCATATACTGTACCTGCATTGTTTTGTGGAACTTTCGGTGTGAAGTTGTTTGCATTCCATTGACGATTTAACTGAACATTTCATTAACATGATCTTGAACGTTGTCAGAAAATGATGAATGAGAGAATTTGCTTGTGGACCAACCAAGAAATTAACACTGAACTAACTAAGCACATCGCAAACTATATATTTTTTTTAATGCATCCCATTTATTATGTGTCAGGGTGAAGTTTCTCTTTTCACACCCCTTTCTAGACTAGAAGAAAGACTACTGAACAACCAGAGGCCTTGAGTAAACATTTTTTTATTTCAGGTTTAAATGAGCTTTATGGTAGAGGTGATGAATTAATCTTCATTAAATCCTCATTACTGCATGTAATATAGGAAAATCTCACCTAACATACAGTCTAATGAGGCGTTTACTTGATTACCAGTAATCATAAAACTATAATCCTGTTTTAAACATCAAATATTCTTACTGCTTCTAAATCGTCAACACAGACAGAGGAAAAGGTCCTGCAGCCGATTTCATCAGTGTATCAGTGATGGAACCTGATATAGCAAGCATCTCTTGTCTACAGATCTATCATCTGAGAACATAACCTCATCATCATGACTTCTCTACCACCATCGACGGATCTCCTGCCACCGGGAGTGGTGCGTAGCTCAGAGACGGAGATTTCTTCTCCTGACTGATCTAGAACACGTTCATCATCTGCTATCTCGCCTCTCCAGTGTCTTTCCCATCACTTTCTTTTGTCAAGCATACACCAAAATACAATGTCTATCTTTCTTGTGCTCCTGCTCCCTCTCTCCCCAGATAATAACATGCCACAATGATAGAAAGTCCTGTTAAATAATAGGCATGATGTTATTACATGCTCTGTCATTTATGTGCTTCAGGGGAGGATATTCTGTATACCTGTCAGGATGAAAGAATGGCAGCAGCTCAAGACCCAAGAGGTTTTCTTTCTTTCTTTCTTTCTTTACTTCTTTACTTCTTTACTTCTTTACTTCTCTCTCTCTCTCTCTCTCTCTCTCTCTCTCTCTCTCTCTCTCTCTCTCTCTCTCTCTCTCTCAGAACATTTCATAGAAGCAACTTGTCAGCTGAGATGTACTTCTTGTCCTCGCTCTCCCACTTCTTTTATTGTCGTGCTTTCCATTCTGTTCCCGGTGGGACTGTACAGACACAGAGAGCGCTTGCGAATAAAAGAGAACCGTGAGCTTTTTAATGTCCTGGTCTTTCACCTGGAAACGGTTAGCTAGAGCAAAAGCATGTTTGCTTAGCACTGTTTGTTTATGCAGTTCTTTTGAGGTGTGAGTGTGTGTGCTTTGAGGTGCCATATTGCTCACATTGAGCTGATTTAGACTAATCAGTATTGTTTATGGCTTTGTTAACTGAACAGGTGAGGAGAAAGAATGAGGCTTTTAATGACATAAGGTGCTCATTTTTAGAAGGAGAGCACGAGTGCTACTTGTCGCTCTCATATTTGTATAAAAACCTTAGTTCAATATCCTGAGAAAACTCTGATACTCTGTTTATCTTTATCTTCACCCTGAAAAATGTTAAACATGTTTCAATATTTCAGTACATAATTATCAATACATAACTATAATTATATAACAAATGTTTCAAACCCATTTCTGCTTTCAGAGATGCCAGAAGTGCTTGTTCATAAGCATCTAAATTCTGGTGTTATCTTTACCCAACTAAATTCTGTGTATGTTTATCACAACAGACCGAAAATTATCTCATCTAGAGAGCCAACAGTGTCCAGACTCATTTTAGATCAGACTTGTGGAAATAAAATAATTCATTTGTTTATACTGATTGAAAATGTCCCATAATATCCGCCAGTGTAACAGAATGCCAGTGTACTGGTAAAAAGGGTTTTGGTCACATTTTTTAGGTTACACCATGAAAGCAAACTAAAAACTGAAGGAAAACCTCTGTTTTGGAGCGAGATGTGTTGAGCAGAGCGTACAGACGAGGAAGTATGAGAGCTGTACAAGCTAAAAGACTAAAGCGCTGCTGCATCAGTCTCTAAAGCCGCGTTCACACTGCAAGTCTTAATGCTCAATTCGGATATTTTGCTCAGATCTGATCTTTTTGTTTGGCTGTTCACATTACCTTTTAAAATGTGGCCTATATCAGATACCAGTGTGAACTGTTTGCTGTTTTGAACTGACCCTCATGCGCAAACGAACAATAACAATGACGTCACTGGGCTAGATTTGAGTGTTCACACTACTCCTGAAGAAGTCTGACCTGGTCACTTGACCCCAAAAAGAATCAGATTTGGGCCACTTTTACCTGCAGTATGAACGTGGCCGAAGTGGTCTGAATCTGATTTGAAAAAATCAGATCTGGGCTAGATTTGTGTTCACACTACTCCTGAAGAAGTCTGACCTGGTCACTTAACCCCAAAAAGATCAGATTTGGGCCACTTTTACCTGCAGTGTGAACGTGGCCTAAATCCCAGCGGTGCCACTCTGAGCAGGCAGTCGAACGTCACTGACGGCGATGCCATCAAAATAAATCAACCTGTAGATAAAAACTCAAGAAATATAATTAAAGTTTGATATTCAAGGGCGACTAAGATCAGTGGAGCATTTTAATAGTTGTCTGCTTGTGATCTATTCAGCTGTACATGCTCGATGAAAGCTTTTTTTTTTCACTTCGTACTCCCTCGAACGTGGTTTCAGAGTCATTTGTTCCCCTATTAAGGCTGAACAGGTTGAATGGCTGTTAAGCAGAGCTTTCACGATCTCCTGCGTAATTGAAGTAATTACAGGTTCCAGCTGCTGCATCTTGCACCATAAACATTGTTACAAGGAGAATTAGGGAAGCACTCGATCCAATGCAGGCAACTGCATCCCTGAATCCTAATGCGTTCTTACCACAGATTACAACTCAGAGTCATGAAGCTTCCTTTCACCTTTTTTTTAAAAACCATTATTATGCTGCATTTACACGGCAAGGTGAATTTGTCACTTGTTTGATGGTAAAACGCTTCCAGTTGCATCTCCTCGCTCAGCTGTCTTAGAAGGTGATTACGGACGTGAGAGGAAAAATCAGCTCATGAAAAACACTTCCAGCCTGGAAATTGTATCCAATTTAGTCGTTTTCTTTAATTGAATTTGTAATCTCATCAAGATGCTAAATCCACTGATTTAAACAAACTCCTGTTTGTGGTTTGCTGGTGCATGATGACAATTTTTGTGTGTGTGTGAGCTCATGATTGCAGGTTTGTTTAGAGAAAATTGCAGTACATTCCTAATTACAAGCCTGTGAAACACACTGTTTACCTAACACAAATATAAATGACACAAAAACACGCAACCTTTTATAAAAGGATTCTGTAAAAGTCACGTTGTGTGTTTTAAGGCATTAGTTGAACTGCAGGTAGAAGAAATACACTATGTTTAGATTCCTGTAGCTTAAGATTCATTGTATTATTTATGAAAAGACAGAAAAGTCCCAGAATTACAAAAAAAAACAATTTAATGTTATAATCTGCCAATTCTAAAAGTCTGAGCTTCATTTAAACTTCTCAGTAGAAGAAGTTTAAAGGGTGAAATGTGTCTTTTAAAGATCTTTTTTCCCCCCCAAAAGTTTTGCTTGCCTGATTATTAATTCCTTGCAGCATTTGGCCACATTTTCAAGGTTAAACTATGAAACTAAACTTAAAAAAACAGAATTGACAAAATTGAAAAGAAAAAAACCCCAAAAAACTCCAAGATCTATAAACCGTGTGAAATAATGACGGACTCGAGGACGCATCCTAAATTTCAAACACTCACATGCACACTGTCTTTGAAGCGTTGAATATATTAATGTTTGTTCCTACGGCACATGAATAACTGGATGAATGAATGAATGAATTCATTTGCATTTAAGTAGGTTTGATTCAAATAAAAAAGCTCCTGACTTTTGTGATCTATGTAATACATTTGAAGCCCAACTCTCTTCAGTTTCACATCTAGGATTTTGTGCACATGACTTGCTAACATCTATAGTTCACGACATGTTAATGTGTGTTGCTAGTACAGCCAGCTGAGAACGTAAAGCAGCATTCAGAATAAACACACATGAAATTCAGCCATGTCGCTGAACAGACCCGATGTGTAACTTTTGCCCCTGGTAGTGGCTACTTTTTCTTCTCACTGACTTTATCAGTGACTTCATTTGACCTGCGAGTTACTGAACCACATCCTCCATTTTGGTCCTTTTTCAAAATGCCCTTGTCACAGCTCAGGAGAACATTTAAAAATAAGATCTTGCCCATGGGACTCCCCCCAAGGCCAAACAGCAAGGGTATGTTAAAAAGAGTACGGAAACTGGGTCTCCTCCTGAACCAAAGGAAAACAAGAAAGCAGGTCTGTGGTATCTAGGCTGTTCAAAATCATTCAAAGAAACATCTGAAAAAGTGAATTAGGAAATGATGAACACGGCTCCGGATTCTTGGAAGGCAGACCACCCACAGCTGCTATTTATAAGATCATTCCAAACTCAAGTGATAAAAAGCATTTATTACAATTTCAGCATTCTGGAAATGAAACCGGCGACAGTGTCGAGAAAGTGTTAGTAACATCAGGTGCTTGGTACACACAGAAGCTATCTATCTTCTCCTTGAATCTTGAGTGCTCTCAAGTGATACAACATAAAAAATTCTCCCACAACCATCTGCAGCTCGATGCAAAATAAGCAGGAGAGATGGAATATTCGACCTCCCCTGTCAATCACAGCAACACTAGCCAATCACAAGCGTCTTTGCACAAGCATGTATGTTGAAGTGTGTGTGTCAAGCCGCCCTGTGCAGCAGGAGTGTTTTTTTAAATGATCTGTTTGGCTGGTTTCTCATATCTCAGAGGAAGCACGTGTTAGACTTCACCCTCCCATTTGGTTGTTGCTGTGTGATAAAAGAGAGCCGGCTGGGGGGTGAGAAATGACCGGTGACCAAATTGGGGAGAAAATGCAGAGAAGTCCAGCAGTCTTGCTTCCTTGCTGTGAAGGGTTGAGTGTTCATAGATTATGATATAATATATATTATTTTCTAAAAGCATTTTTTTTAAAAAGCATCTCTCTGCTGTTTATTGTACTGTATATTAATGTTTCTTCACTTCACTTACAGACTCTGGGTTTTAATAAAACATTGCACTTTAGGGAGCTGTTTTCTTTTTTTCTTCCTCATTTCCTTTGATTCATGCCAAAACTTAGAGCATCAGACAATTTTTTTTTTTATTTTGTACTTATCAGATGAGAGAAATGTCATCTTAAGTAAACTATTTAACAAGAGCAGTTTATCATCCTGGCCTTGAGGACGGAGGGCGGATGTGTTTCATACAGCCTGAGTCTGAGGCCATATTTGGTGCGAGGGCTACGTCTGGGATTCTCATCAGCTCTGCATCTGGATATCATCATATTAGCGTTCCGCATTGTTAGACTTACACCCTGCCTACGCAAAGCTGCTGCTGATGTGTATTAAGAAGGATGTCATGTATTAGATCTAGGAGGGGCGTTTAAAAGCCTTGGGTATGATGGGCCTTATTGATGACTGCAGGATGATATCAGAGGTCATGTTGCACAGTATGTGATCCCAGAACTGACCGTCTCAGATAAGCTCATGGGTGCTGCTTGAATATCTGACGGAGAGGAAGAAACGAATACTGAGCATAGGCTGAACTGCGGCTGCCTAATTAAAGCAGACAGTCATCTGTTGCTTAAACTCCAGCACAAATCTTAAGAGAACACCGTTGCTATCAAAAGAAGGCCTCAATACAAGACAAAGAGCTCAGGGACCTTAGGTGAGGTATGAAGATAGCTTGAGAGATAGATATGTACACCTACACAGCTACAGAAAGCCTGACTTGTGTTGTGAAGTAGAAATGCGTTCTTGTGATAAGGCGCTGACCCCAGTGGGTGCAGGCCATCTGGATGGATTGCTGGCACTGAGCATCTGCAGAAGCCCTTATATAAGAGAGAGAGAGAGAGAGAGAGAGAGAGAGAGAGAGAGAGAGGGAGAGAGAGAGAGAGAGAGACTTGAGCTGAGTGCATGCTAGTCAGCACGGCTGTTCGGGGGCCGTGGCTGACACATGGATCACTGTAATTACTGGGCAGTCCAGGGCCGGTTATTAGTTTAGGGAATGTCAGGGGCGTATATCAAACCCAATTTGCTCTATAGCTTGAGAGGTCACCCATCTTCCTGTGCCTTTTTCCCTCCCTCAGAGACATAGGGCGGATAGCCTTCAGTACATACACACAACAACAAAGACTACGCTGTGCACCTATCATACATAATTTATTAAATATTTTTTAACAACACTAATATCTGTTGTCCAACTGTGCAATATGACTTCGATGAAAAAACACAAAGCTTGTCAAAGTCAATATAATGATCTCATGCTGGCAGTTGGTCTGTAATGTCTATCTGTTTGGATAGATTGATAGTTGGATGGATGGATAAATATTTCAAACATTCTTTCAGTCGTTCTATCTGTTGTCTTTTGTCCTCTCGTTCTATCTGTCCGTCGATGCTATAAACAGTCCCTTTGAAGAAAAATGTGCAGACACTAAACTCTCCTTTGTTATATGTTAAAGAAATAAATAATTTTGTTTCTGTTAAGTCAGAGTACATTTTTAATTGGTTTATTATTCATTTTTTAACTGTGTGGAGGAAACTGCACAAAATGACGTTAGCAAGTTTCTTGAATACAGTAAAAATGATCTAGTATTTCATTTAAATTGACAACAAAGAACAAAGGTGAGATTATTAAACCTCTTTCTAGACATTTTTACTCATTTCAAGTTTGAAATAACCTTTGAAATTAATTTCTAGAAGGAAGCAAACTAATCTGCTTATAGAAGTAGAAAATGTAAAGCGTGTAATAGTATAATTTGTAGAAATGGTCGGCTTCATAATATTATGTTTGGTTATAATTGTCATCTTCAAATAGAAAGAAATTTGACTACATTTTCCTTTTTTTTTTGCAAAGCATCCACCATACACATGGATGCGAATTATCCATTACTATAGAAACGTTCACGCATTAGAACGAATGCATTACTATTGATGCTATCGTCAGTCTTCTAGAGAATAAAACAACAATTCATGACTGTTCAAATAAGAGAATTCAACATGTCTAACAGATTCATATTCCCTGCCCTCATATTATCAATAAGATGATCCCTGTACAGTCAGTGATTCCCCCAGCAGCATGATACCTGTGCTAACAGTTGACTGAACAGTTGTGTGCTTCCTCTTAAGCCTTCTCTCTTTGTTTTATCATGTTCCTTTAAACCCTCTGACCACTTTCTGACAGCTTTATGCTAATTCAGTGTCCTGGTCATGCCAGCTGTCAGGTGGCCTCAAAGATGGCAGTGGGGCTGCTGTCCCTGTGGAGGCTGATTGAATGTATGATGGTTGTTCCAGAGTCTGGAAAGGTGTGACTTGGGGCCAGGAAAAGGCTGCTGTCCTGAATTGTGTACCTGTATTAGAGGAATGTAGCAGATGGTGGACTTGGCATGAGCACTTGAGCACAGGAACGACAAGCCTTCATTTAAATTACGCTCCACTGCCCATGCTATGAGGTTGAGCCCACCTGGCTGCTAAGTGAGCAGGAGATGTGCAGGAGCTACATTATGTTCTCTTTGTCTCTACACTGAGGCACGACTGCTGGACCTGTCGTGTCCAGCGACACGTACATTTTCCTCCGTTCATTCTTTTTAGACCACCCCCAAAAAATTCCATTTCTGCTTGTTTTGGTGGTACAGATATTAAGAATTAAATTTCTTTAACATGTCACACTTACTGTGTCATGTAGTGATAATTGGTTCATGTAAAATTCGACACTTTGGGCTTTAAATATTTGTAGTTTTTCAAAAGTATTTCTGTTTTTAATTAAAAAGGTTAAATCAAGCACTTGGATATCTGGGGATAGAAAATACCGACTTGTACTGTATGTCACAATTTCTTATGATATATTGTTGCATAATATATTGGAAAGGCTAATTATAATGAATTATCTTAAACTGTGATCAAGACAATTGTAAGGGACACATCCCACTTTAGATTAAACTACACTGCTTGTCCATATACCCGTTTCTACCTGCACTGAAAACATGATCCTTACATAACTTCCTTAACGTGAGTGTAACGTGAGCTCAGTCTGGGATTTTGTGAACTAAACTTCATTAATATCCAATATGCTAATTGTAAAAGGAGGACAAGGTAGTCAGAAAAAAAGTTTTCATATTTAACTACACTAGTTAATAACTGAGCTAATGTTTTTGTGATAAATGCAAAATTTTATTATTATGCTAGAGTTATTTTGGCAAGTATTAACTTACTAAATAATATCACAAACATATTGAGCTAAGCTAATTTACTAGCAATCATCATGCTGGCTAGTTATTTGGAATGACAGGAGGTGCGTATGGACCTTGATAATGGCTTCAACGAAACGTAAATGTGAAACGCACCATGAACACGTACCTATAAATAAACCCTTTAAATAAACACGTACCTAGATTTCTTCTTTATTCTATGGAGTCTTCACAGAGGTGGGATTGTGATCGAACACTGTGCCATTGATTGCTAGTGGTAATAGCAGCCTGAAGAAATGATCTCCACAGCAGAGCTCAAGTCTGTGGGCTGCTTATTTACTGACAGGAACAGAGTGTGTACAGTTTGCCTTAAAGTATTCCAGCTATGTAGAGCTCTGCTCCTGAGCGATAAGCTGTGAGGAATAGAGGAAATGTTGTTTACTACAAAGTCCAACCTTGTTGTGAGCTTAGCATACAGACACTGATTAGCTTCCTCTGGGAGTGTACACTTGCCTTGTTTGCACTGAAAATAAACGGCAGACTGCAAAGCCAGACAGAAAGCAGTTTTCCCGGAAGAGTGATGAATATGTAAAGCACATTTTTGTAGCCACTTTAACATGTGTGATTGGATGACAAGGCAGATTCTCAAATTATTGCAAATTCTTTAATTTTTGCAAATTTCTTCAGTAGAGTTATCAGTGTAGGCTGATATACCACATCTATTCCACAGAAATAAAGTAATATAAAAATCATTTTCTACATTTTATATCAAGAATAATAAAAATCACAGAAAATCATAAAAGAAAGAAAGAAACAATTGTATATTATACAAACTATAAAATCTATTTTTAGGTTTAATTATTTATATATATTTTTTGCATGTGTATTTTGGCACAAAGCTAAATCACTGCAACAGCAAGAGTACTCAAATCAAACCTGTTACATAATCTGTATAAAAATACAAGGAACTAACATGGTTAAATGGTGAGAAGGTTTTCATCGCAACCTTGCAGAAGCCACACCTGAGAATAATGAAAGCCAAGATTAACTGGTGGAATCAGGTGTGGATCCTGTTTGATTGGAACACCAGACCTTTCTGGATAAGACTGGAAACTTCTGACTTATGGTTATAAATTAGACATCAATTCATCGTGTTTGTTTTATAGTGCCAGATCATGTTACCACTTTTGACTAGAGCCATAGACTGTGAACAGATGAGACACCTTATTTGAACTTGTGAGAGAAGTGGGGAACAAATGTTTAGCTCTTTGTCCAGTCATGTTTAAAGGTCATTAAAGTCTATGGGCATCTGTGAAAATGCATTTCCTTTCTTGATCAGAAGCTGTGTTGGTTCATGGTTAGAAAACTGAAGATATTGAACCACAGCCTAAATTTATTGATTCACCCTCTGAAATTCTTATCTAGGTCTGTATGTGGTTTATGATATGCCAGGTAACAAGCCTTGATCTATTGTTTGATTACATTTTTACCTCATTGTTGGTAATGTAGTGTACTTATTTAATACACTGTTTGGTAGTTTTGTAATATAACATTACGGTATATTTTGTAAAGGGGACATGAGATCCAATTCAGCAATCATGGCTGATGCTTAAATATTAAAGGATCAATCATTCTGTCAGTATACATGTAAAATACTGTACTACTAATCTATATTTATGTCTTGTGAGAGGTAAATGGCAAAAGGTAAATGTAGCCCCAAGATTATAGCTTTACTTCCTAGCTAGCGAAAGGTATGATGACAAATCCTATAAAACTGGAAGCAGTCCTGAAAGAAGTCATCCATTTCTTCCTTGATGAGTCATCTTCCTTGTTGATAAACGACAGAAGATTTTAGTGGGGAATTTCTAGCCAAGCTACTCTTAGTGGGAGTATCTGCTGAAGTAAAAACCTACAGAGCTCAGAAGCACCGATAGTATTTTATCATTATGTAGTTGAGCTAATTTCTGGCTGAAGCTTGATCTGTTCTTACCAGTCAATTTGTATTCCGGTCACTTTATTTAGCATAAAAAATGCTATGCTAAACGAATATGTGTAAATGTAAAAGTAGTATACAGTACAGTATGTTGCTCACTTCCACAGGTGTCCATATTTCATGCCAGCAGCTCTTAGATCAATGGTGCAGCTGCTGCCTGTGCTCTCAGGCAGCTCTTCCTGTCTAAGCTTAGCTTTCTCTTGCTGTCAGATTTATTTAACTCTTGTGTGCTACAAAGTATGTACTAGCCCCGGGCATCATCAATGTACACTCTGCTTCTCAGACTAATTTTCTGCTCGTTATGTGAACACCAGCTAGAGAACATTACCCTGCATTCCTTTGCCCCTAAAGCCTAAAGCAGTGTCGTTAAATCAGAATAAGCAGCGATGACAGGAAATCGCATATACATTGTTTACAGTCCAGGGCCAGTTCAGGCTCTGCAGACAAAGGAGTAAATAAGAATATGATATTAGTTGGAATAAGTATCAAGCAATTAAGAAAAAAGAATAAAGGAAGTGATAACAGTGTGTGTGAAGTTTTTCTACATGAGGTCATGAAAATTATGAATGGCACATAATTAATTATATATATATACATATATATACATATATGTATATATACATATATATATATATATATATATATATATATATATATATATATATATATATATATATATATATATATATATGTATATATATATATATATATATATATATATATATATATATATATATATATATATATATATATATATGTGTGTGTGTGTGTGTGTATATGTATATATATGTATATGTATATATATAGATAGATATATATATATATATATAGAGAGAGAGAGAGAGAGAGAGAGAGAGAGAGAGAGAGAGAGAGAGAGAGAGAGAGAGAGAGAGAGAGAGAGAGAGGGGATTATGGAAAATCTTCATTGTTTAAAGTCCACGGTGCTTCACTGAATATATTTAAAAGACATGTTTTACTCCAGACTTTTACGATTATTCCTTATCAACACTGTATGAGAAGATCCCAATAGCTTTTTGTCTAAATTATATAACATATATCTAAGGGAGATAAAAAATGTTTTAAAAATCTAATCAATAAGTATTATAAAAACAGTTAAAAATACTATTTAAAAATCTTATCGTATATTAAAAAGAATAATTAAAAATATGAATGTAATAAATAAAAAAAATAACAAATGCAATATAATATTTTATACAAATGTTCTACTATATCATTATACTATATACTACTATGTATTACATGGCATTTCCTCAGCTCTACATTCTACTGCTGAGGCAAATGTATTTGCACCCCATTGAATTAATGACAACATTCAATTTAGTACATGTTTACACTTCAATTGTTTTAATTGTTTCTCAAGTTATGTATGGCACACAAGAATGATATCTTTATAAAACTCTTAATGCTCTTCATGTTTTCCGGCTGTGTGGCTGTCCCATGAGTTTGACGTAATCCTGTGCTGTCATACTAATGCAGGATTTAAGGCAAGTGTCATACTCTGAGATTTAAATTGTAAAAAATTGTGAGAACTTTGTTGTGGATTATCTTTGGCTGTGATGGATCACAACTCATGACTCTTAAGAATTTCAGCAAAATCAGGCTTAATACCAGCCGCAGATGCAATGCAGGGCGGCGGGTGGAGGGATGCAGAGTAAAAATATTTCCCAAATGAATATTGTCAGATTTTCAGGTTCTCTCTCACTCATAAAACTTTTTATTTATTCCACAGGCAAAGAACACAAATAGTCAATACCAGTTACAATACTGCAGTAACAATCAGCGCACATTCTGTATAGAAAGGATCTCATCCAGTGTTATTAATGCCACTTGGGCATTGATGTTAGAACTCAGAGTTTTATTTTTCATATTCCGCTCGATCGGCATAGCCTCAGATAGTGCAGTTGCTTTGATATTCTTGGTTCTGTGCTACGGCTCTATACAAAAATAGTTCTGTTGCCCTTTGAAGTTCACCTCTATATTGAAGGTAAAGAAGCTTTAATCTTTCACCATTGTCCCAATAATCCTGCTCCTTTGATGTCCAAGTGTAGGAAGGTCCCTAAAGCGTGAAGTCTGGACAGTAGCTGAGGGTCAGTGACAGATGCTGACCTGCTCTTACTGCTTTTCTAGGTCACTTTCCCAGATGATTTTGCCAAGCCTTGGATACTAAGTGGGTCGAAACTCAGCAAGCAGCCCATCACTCTGCTGGATCTCTGTTACGGCAAGACCAATAACCTAAATCTTCAGCAAGTGGTGAGTCTTGAGAGTTAAGATCTACTCCAACATTAAGTAATATGCTTAATTTTGTAGGTTTAATATGTTTAATTTTTGAGTTAAATTGAAAAGCGATTTAGCATCTGTCCCCTGTGTGAGACTGCAGATAACCGACAGCCCTCAACCCATCCATTGTCCTGGTGTCAAATCCTGCTCCTGGTGACTGTCCCCATTGTGTCATATCACAGTATCACTAATCCAACCGCACCTTGATCTGTGTTATAATGGAAATCAATTTAGCTTAAAACTCTGTGAATGAACAGGTGATGGCTGTCCTCGGTTTGCTCATTTCTATACCTCTGAGTCATACATTATTCATATTCGCATGTTAAACATATTTCTACTAAATAGCACAAAATCTAAAAAAATTAATCAATGCTAAATTCAATAGAACCACTGCTTGAGTCATGTTTGACTTACAATTAAGTCTTATATCTCATTGACATTTATTTAGCAGATGCCCTTTTCCAGAGCGACTTATGTTATCTATTAAGGGATTTCTCGCTCTCCTTTTTTTTTTTAATACAACGAAACAATTGCAGCTCAAGGGCCTTGCTTAAGGGCCCAGCAGTGGCAGCTTGGCATTGATAGGATTTGAACTCAGGACCTTCCCATCAGAAGTCCAATGTCTATTTACTACCACTACCACTCCCCGTTTCATTTGTTCAGTGAAGACAAGCGTTCCTCAACATCACAGCTCTTCAGCTCTTCATTGTCATGTGCACAATGAAACCTTTACATGCAAGCTGTTCATCAAGACTACTGCAGACATCCTCACAGTCCAAAGACAATACAACACAAAGCCAACAATAACCTATCAGAATTTATAGGCAACTGTAGGATTTTAAACTATAATTTGTAATCCTTTTCACAAAAAACAATAAAATAAAAACAATCACAGCCTGCTGTGCTCTAACCAGGATGCTGGATGTTCATCCTGAACTGCAGCGGCACACTTGTATGGTTGATTGCTTTGGAGAGAATTAAAAAAAGTTTCCCTCTTTGAATGGCTCCAGGCAGTGAAGAACTTAAATCATCATGCAGCATGCTGTAAATCTAAGCTGTAAAGTGTGCAAGGAAATGTAGTGGCACAAAAGGAGAGATTTAAAGAGGGTTTATGTATCTTCATCTTAATGTCCTTACAAATCATTTTACTCGGGAAGGACGAACGCGTTAAAATCACATTATCAGGATAATTGAACGCTCAGATTTCACACATTTCACAATCCACTGTATATCCAGTGCTGTGTAAAAGTCATAGTCTAAAATTTTATACACTCTTTTCATACATAATTATTTAAAAGCCACTGTACACCTACAGTGGCTCGCCATGACAAACTAAATGGAGATCATTCATTTTCAGTGATAATTGGTGTGACTTCCAGCATCATGAACAACAGCGACCATTAAGAAAAGTTGAATTAAAAAAATAACAGAGAGAAAAAAATATATAATATTATACTCTTATCAGTCCATATTATAAAATCCCTATATTATATTATGCAAAAAAAATTTCAAATATAGAAATACAACATAAAGAAATTATCTAAAAATGTTATTTGAAAATATTACATTTACATTATATATATATATATATATTAATTTTTTCTATAAAAAAACAGAAAAATATATACAAATTTTATATAACAAATTCATACATTCATTCATTCATCTTCTACCGCTTATCCGAACTACCTCGGGTCACGGGGAGCCTGTGCCTATCTCAGGCGTCATCGGGCATCAAGGCAGGATACACCCTGGACGGAGTGCCAACCCATCGCAGAGCACACACACACACTCTCATTCACTCACACAATCACACACTACGGACAATATTCCAGAGATGCCAATCAACCTACCATGCATGTCTTTGGACCGGGGGAGGAAACCGGAGTACCCGGAAACTACACACACACAAGGCGGAGGTGGGAATCGAACCCCGACCCTGGAGGTGTGAGGCCAACGTGCTAACCACTAAGCCATCGTGCCCCCCTATATAACAAATAATATTTATTATTGATTATTGTATCACATTTCCTCAGCTCATTCCAACATTCTATTGCTTAATCAAATGCAGTATCATGTATTGTACTACATACGTGTTTTTTCCATAAATATTTAAGTGCTAGCATTTAGACCTGGTACATCTCTACATGCTGGATTAAAGGAAGGAAGCCATTTGTCCTATACCTAGAGAAAAAGCAAGAAAATGGATAAAAAAACAGCGTCTTATTTTGTTGAATGTTTAAGAACATTTAAGCAAGCCACCTATCTCAGACTTGTCTTCTATAAAAAATGACCCATAAATCTTCCTGGACATCAAGTACAAATCACATTTCAAATAATTGGAACCCAAGCACGATGCAGTGGTTGAGAGCGAGAGATCTACATTTGTTATCAGCTGGGGGAAATTGTCTGTCATTCATAGCTGTAGAAATAGAAATGGTGTGGAGACTATTATCAGGATGTCTAGATGTTTTTTCCCCTTCTGCATCCAAGAGTAATTGTTTGTCAAATAGATTGTCCCTACTCTGTCCTTGGCTTTGTAGAGCTTCAAGAGAGATTTCACCCTAAATTTCACTCGGTTCCTTTCCCATTTCCACACCCTCCTATTCTCCACGGTGGGCAAAATAACAAAAGAGAATGTCATGAACCAATTTGAATTTAAAGTGGATTTTTCTTTGACCGCCGTCCCCGGAGAGCAGCAGCACAGCAGCACAGATGCACGTGTGGAGTTTGAACGCATGACCATAGAATTCCTGACAAAATCAAGAGCAGCCCTTTAACTGCACAGTTGAGCGCTAAAAAGTTTACACAAAGAACATTTTTTTAATAATCAGAACTCAAATTGATTTTCCAATCAGCCTGATGAAAATGAACAAAGTGCCGGGTGGTGTGTGGTTTTAATCACCGTTCTCTCTATTGACTAATTTTATAAGATCAGGCTGAAAATATGGTAATAATCTATTTAACATTTGATGAGTTTAATCGGAGTCAGACTGGGTGATGGTAAATGGGGACCCTGGGGGTTTTCAGCAGCACCTTCGCAACCCTAATGACATTTGTATATAATGAGGCCTCATATGGTCCTGTGTTAAAGTCATTAGAAAGAAGACAGTGCGATTTCCTTCATGGTTAAATGAATTCAAATAGCATTTGAGTCGTAGATAGTACGCATCTGGTGCGATGTGATGTATTTCATTTTCAATCTCTGCATTTGTAAGACACATTGTTCATTCGATTAAACCACTTAACGATGATTTATTATTAATAAAGCAATTTGCAAACGAAATGGATTCTTCCGGCTCGGGCTACGTTCACAGACGATTCGTTTTGGGGGCTGACTTTTAATTGAAGTGCAGCGCGTGAACTAATAAAGTAACACAATGAACTGCGAGGCACGTATTAGAAGTGTCTTTCTGACAGAGAGCTGTCCGGTCGTCTTCATGATCTTGTTTGCACAGACAGAAACAGACAGTCGAATGTAGACAGGGATGATTAGGCATGGCAGGACAGATGGGGAACACATGGGACTGGACAGGCATGCACTTTCTTATACACACACATGTAGACAAACACACCAGTACTTACGTGGCAGGAGGAGCTTCCTGCAGTTGTGTCTATCTTGTTAGCGCTAGCCAGTAGCTGTCAAAATGCATGTGTTCAGCTGAGATGTGCTCACCTCTGGAAGCTTTGCTCGGTGTGAGAAATGCAGCTGTTCCAGCAGTGCGAGCATTATTACCTTTTAATTTTCATCTCAGAGCAGTACTAAGCAGTAGAGAAGCATTTCATTGCAAAAAATATTTACTTGCATTTCCTTGAACAACAACATACAATTTAAAGCCTTTTTTATCAGTGTTTAAACTGGAATAACTGTAACATTAAACAATGATTGTGATTGCAACAACCAAAAATAAAAGAGCTTTAGTTTTGTATTTCCATTATCATGCTAAGTTCAGACATACAGCAACTAGCAGCGACAACGTCATGAGAGATCATTTATTTTTAGCTACGACTTCAGGTGACATGAGACACAGCGACTGTTTGTGACTAGATGGGGTGTCCAACAACGTGACAGTTACCAAAAGTTGGACTTTATGCAAATACAGAGTACCTTGGTACTGAGAGTAGCTACAGGAGTGAAGACACTAGAGCACACGTGATCCGTGGCAAAGAGCACACACTGCCTCTCCTTCATCTCATATGATACAGATAAACACTGAATTTTATATTCAAACGTCTAACCTCCCTCCAGAAGGTTTAATTTCAGTGGCAAGAAAACTGATTTGGAATGCTAGTTGCTCCACTCACTAATAAACATTATTATGGCAACCAGTAGAAAGATCTCCTAGTGGTGACTTCATATTACCAGGACTGGCATTAATAAAATCACTGTTTGTGTACATAGCATCAGAAAAGTCAATCAAACGTTCTGGGAGGGAGATTTTTGGCATTTTGTAGGAAATTTTGAAATCAGATCAACCTTGTGGGAGAAGTGTTGGAGATACTGAGATGACAGCAACGCTTTAAGCTGGAGGACATTTCAGTCGAAGCTTGCATGACTCTCTGTTGGTTTGGGCTGAAGCCACTCTTGTTCAGCTTGGGAGAGTTGTGGCTGTAATAAACACAAACAATATTTTTTAAAAAATATCACGTCTTTGCAAACGTCTTTACTTTGCATTGAGAGGCTTCCACCAAATGTCTTTTCAATTTGACACAGATTGTATGTTGCTGTTCATGAAAATGTTTTGCAGTTAAATCTGAATGGTGGATTAAAATATGCATGCGCACACACAGGAAAAGCGAATGCAAATTCACATTTGATGAATTAGCATTTTCTAATTAGCACTCGAATTCAAGTCCAGAATACTCTGCCATAATTGTGTCTAAGGTTTCGATATCTGAACACAGTAGCGGCATCGTTCTCAGCGACACTAACGTATCGTCATGTCTTTGGAATGTTGGATGAGTTCAGTAGCACAGAGTTTATATTCAAGTCTACATCTGGAAAATGAGATGGGGTGAGAAGTTGAATTACATTTATCTCTCTTGTTTTGGATGTTGGACAAAGTCTGATTTAGGTGCAGGATTACAGTGTAATATTTAGCTTCCATATATCCTGCTGTAAATCCACAAGTAAAAGAAAAAAAAAAAAAACATGAATGCTCGGACTTGGGTATACAGTGCTAGTTCTCACTGCCATGCTTGAAGCTGTTAGCATTTAGAAGGCAGTTAGATATGGTAAGTATAGCAGTTAGATATCTCATCTGGAATAATTTCACACTTAAATTTATTCTGTCCATACCAGAACACCATATGTGTGTCTACTAAATCACAGCTAAGGCTGCCCAGGCTACAAATTGGTCATACGTCCACTGTAATGGAGAGCATCTGATACCTGGAGACACTTTGTCCTGACACTGTGGTCAAAAGGCAAAACTATCTTTAAACTTGATGGATTTGTGAGAGTCGTGCAGGAATGAGACCAAGAGGACAACTGGAAAGGTGATTCTTTTTTTTTATTATTTTTATGTCTCAAAACAAAGTATTTCTTTTTCCTCAACACTGCGTTCCTGTTTGTTATACCAATTTAAAATCTGTGAGGATATTTTAGTTACGGGTACGGAATGTTCTAGTGTTAATTTCGATTCATCCCAATGACTCTGTTCACCAAAATGTTTTGTACACTGATTCATGTAGTGTCTTGAAAATGGTGTTTAATAATGATAGCAGGTCTATTATATTTCCCTATATTTTGTCAATTGCAACAAGATTGTTTTATGTACAGATATAAAACTTCTCCAGTGCTCAGTGCTACTTGGCTCTGCCCCTTCTCCTCTAGTTGAACCAATAAGACAACCGTATCTAATGCATGATACATTTTGTTCATTTCTTTCACAAACCCGTTCCTTCAGTTTGTACTGAACCACATGTCCCAGTTCATACAGAATCAGTACTGCTCTTGTTCAGACTTAACAACTTAACAGGTTTACAGTAGTGTTAATTTTGTCACCTATTTTTAATTTAGTCTTAGTCTTGTGCCAAATGTCCTTGTTAGTTTTAGTCATATTTAGTCATTCACATATCTTTTTTTGTTAGTCTAGTTTTAGTCAAAAAAATTTTAAAATAACACATTATTACTGAGATTATTACTGATAAACATTTCAGTAAAAAAAGTGTTTCACACATCTCAAACATTGGTTAAATGTCATAAATACCTGACAAAATACACTTGTTGAATGATTTTTGTTGAATGCAAATGTTAAACGTGTCTGGTTTTCAATTTCTGATTTAGGAGACACATTCACAAATGATTAACCTGTTCTGAAGAGTATTTTATTTTCTCACTCTCTCTCTCATTTTCTACCACTTATCCGAACTACTTCGGGTCATGGGGAGCCTGTGCCTATCTCAGGCGTCATCGGGCATCAAGGCAGGATACACCCTGGACGGAGTGCCAACCCATCACAGGGCACACACACTCTCTCATTCACTCACACACACACACACACTACGGACAATTTTCCAGAGATGCCAATCAACCTACCATGCATGTCTTTGGACCGGGCGAGGAAACCGGAGTACCCGGAGGAAACCCCCGAGGCACGGAGAGAACATGCAAACTCCACACACACAAGGTGGAGGCGGGAATCGAACCCCCAACCCTGGAGGTGTGAGGCGAACGTGCTAACCACTAAGCCACCGTGCCCCCAGTATTTTATTTTAACCAACACAATTCAAAAGCTGGGGCCCAACAGACTCTGACTGACAACTTAAGTTACAAAGGTTTTTAAAACTGTTTTGGTAGCCTTGTGTCTCATGTTTCTGTTCAAATCAGAAATAAAATAAATATACTCAGAAAAACTGAAAAGAATAGGCCTACTTTACTGTGGGCTTAAAATACAACCTATTTACAGTCCGCGAATCACAAAAGTATCAGTGAGAAGTTGAGAACACTTGTTTAAACAGTGCATACACTCGAACTTGACTGCACATCACATTTTTTACTTTATTGATACTGCTTTTAATCATAATGCAAAGACCGGTCATCGGGACATAAGCTGTCATGTACAATAAAAGAGCATGCGCAGCGACAGGAAATATAATTGAACACAAAAAGCTGCCTAGACCAGGGGTGGACTTGCGCTCAGGACTTTTTTTTGAGCGGCGTGTGGACGAATTGCTTCTACGCACACACTAAACAGCGCGAAGCCGCGAACTCGTTGTGAATATTTTAAAGGCGTAACAGCTGATGAAAAAGCAGAGACAATTGTAGACGAAAATGAAGAGAGATTTTATCTTAGTTTTTATTTTATACAAAACATTTTCGTCTCGTCTTTTTTCGTCAACAATAATGCATGTTAATTTAGTCTTAGTCCGCGTTTTTGGACAGTGGTACAGTCTTGTCATCGTCTCGTCTTAGTCATGAAAAAAAAGGTTGTTGACGAACATATTTCGTCTCGTCTCGTCTGACGAAATTAACACTAGTTTACAGCCTTTTTCAGTAAGAGGTGTATGTTTTCTGTAGGTGGGGAAGTAGTGGATTCTTGTTTACTGATCAGAAGGTCAGCGGTTCAAGCCCCAGCATCACCAAGCTGCCACTGATGGGCCCTTAACCCTCTCTGCTCCAGGGGCACTGTATCATAGCTGACCCTGTGCCCTGACCCCAACTTCCTAAGCTGGGAAATGCAAAGAAAAGGATTTATCTGTGCTGGAATGTATATGTGACAAGTAAAGGCTTCTTCACAGCACATACTTTAAACACTGACAAAGGCAGTCATGGGTTTTTATATAAGTGGAACTTTGAAGATTTGTGAAAAAGTACTGATTTGTTTATGAATGAAACATCAGTAATCATCAATAAACCCCACTATATTTTAATGATAAAAAGAAAGCAATATAAGCTTTTATTTTTGCTATTTGCATCACATTATATGCTGTTAGCTAATATTTGAAAGCAAGCACAACAGTAAACAACAATAGAAAACACAGAATGGGCTGGGGCTGATTTCTTTCTATCCCAGGCTGTAGATTCATGCACTGTATATGTGGCAGTTGTGAAATACAGTCATGGGTGTAACGAATGTCTGTGGATTATATATTTTCTCATTATTTTCCCTTAAAAAGCATTTGGAGAAGAAATTCAAAGTTGATACACTAAGCACACATTTCAAGCAGAGAGAGCGTAAGTTTTAAGATTTTGTTTGGTTTAAAGAATAGCTAAGAAATTTTCTAGTTTATTTGTGTGTGTGAGTGAGTGAGTGAGAGACAGACAGACAGACAGACAGACAGACAGAGAGAAATTTTGCCCACATATTTCTGCTTATTCTATCTGTGAGTCTTCACAATATAATGTCAAGCTATTCATAGATTATTAAATTTGAGCCTCCCATCTAATATTACACGCAGTAGTCACTGGCTTTAATGTAACACAAAACTGTAAAAGACAATTAGATATTTACAGTGTTGTTTCTGTGGCATGAATCTTTTATAACCATTTAGTTTATCCTGTGTGTCTACCTTCTACACTATTAAATAAAAGGCTTTGTATGTAAATGTAAGCTTTAATGTGGAATGCTATAACACTATGTTTCTGTTTTAGAGAGTTGTCTTTTTAACTGTTTGGAAGATAACATAACGTATGAGCAACCCTTACTTTTTCTTTTCTTTTTTTTTATCTAAAAACGTATTGCCCGTATCCGTTTTGTAATTGCTGTTTGATCCTGGTTTTCACAGCTCATGTAAAAGCTATGCCTTTGCTGCTCTTTGGTCTTGTTATTATTCCTGTCACCTTGAGCTACTTTGTGGCATTCCATAAACAGAGGCCCCACATTCTGCTGACGGCTCTGACTGGTGTCCAACAAGCCTGGACCAGCAGGACCGCTCTGTTTCAGACAGGTGCAAGGCCCCCCTGCAGCCAGTCACCTGTGTCCAGCTCTCTTGCATTTTCACGACTGTTGACATTGCTTTCTCCCTCACCTACTTCCTGCAGAGCGCCCTGGAGTCCAAGCTCAGCCAGCTGTTCAAACACCTGCACGGAATGAGACAGACCCTCAGCCTCATCCTGGCTCCTCAACAAGACCCTGACAATCCCGCAGTACACACGGCTCCTACAGCCGTCTACGCTCGGCTGCTGAACCAGTCGCACCACTGCTGCACAATCCTGGATCGTTGTTGCCTCGACCTCCTGACCCTGTCTCTCATCGTGCCCTCGGCACCCTGGGTAAGCGGATCGCCTCCCTGCAGCCATCTTCCTGATATCCATCATTTGTTATCCCATTGTTAGCTCAAAGCTTCAGCGTGTTTTAGGTATCCGGGGTGACATGAAGGTTGTCCTTGTTTTGTAAACTGATACATTTGCACTTGACAATTAGCCTGTATGAGGGATTCAGGAGCTGGGTGCAGGAATGTGCACAGTGGAAAAACAAAGCAAAGAATGTAAAACAGTGAAATGTAGCTTCTGATACTAAAGCAAGCTATTCAAGCATGTAATCTTCCCTCTCTCACCTTCTCATTAATAACTAACATAAATAAATATCATCATTTACCTACGAAATCGGTCTGATTTAATTGTAAAGTGCATACTAGCAAAACGTAGACTAAAATGCTCAGAACAGCTGAAATTTTGTAATACAGCAAGCAGGATTAGTTCTCAAATCAAACCCTTTATCCTATTCCCTGTCATTTCCACCCATAGAAACCGCTTTGCGTCATCTTCCCACCTGATTTGGGTCATGCCGTGTCTCTGAGCCTTCACCTCATGCGTCTGGCTCTGGTCATATTGACTGTATTCAGGGTGATTTAGAGAGAAAAGAAGGAAGTGTTCAGCCTATTGTTCCTCCTTTTACTCCCCATGGATTAACTCATCTGTGGCCCTGAAGATGAAGCAGCCAGACCCACATTAACCCCTGCATTGCCCATCTCCAACCCCTCTCCACACCCAGGGGCTTTAAAAAACGTGCATTATTCATTCCCATTCAAATGACATGCTATCCAGTCGTGACAGAGCATAATGAAACCCGACGCTGTTTAGAATTCTGACTTGCCTCAGCAGTAGCCGAGAGCAGACGCCGATTTTTCAAAGATCTCTCGTATGTAGTGCAATTCACATTTTGCCTGTAGAGTCAAATTCATAATTCAGTTATGCAAAGAGAGACCTTAGTGTAGGCTTGTACTAATAGCCTGCAATCAGTAGAACAAATAGCAGACATCCTTCTCCACTTACCTACGTTTTGATTGGATTTGTTCTGTCTAACAGCAAATTGTGGTATAACCCAATACAAACACATAAACCCAAATGAAGAGGTAATGTGTTGAATACAAATACAAATTGACACCATACTATTTTTGTGCTTGACACTTTCATGAGGGTGTGGAAGATTGGACAGATGTGAAGCTCACTGGCTAAACAAAGACCCTTTTAATTAACACAAACGTGAACGTGTACATGTAGTACAGCATTCATTCGTTCAGCCTTAGCATCTGGCTGGTCAGGGTTGCACTAGTTTTAATGAGGATACTATTCTTTATATTGTATATTTGTGGAAATAGAACAGAACTAAATTCTATTGTATAGTTATAATATAGTAAAAACTGTATGAGAGAGAAAAAAACAATTTCTGGTTATAACCAGTTATGAGCTGGAGTGATGTAGCTGAGTTTGAGGAACTGTCAGAGCCAAATGTCACACATCATGCTGACAGAATTTCAATTTCCCCTTCAAGTTTAAATGTCAATCTAATATATGCTTAAAGGATATTCAGAGCATTAAACAGATACTGATACCGGTACAGATAACAGCATTATGTTGCACCCTTAATACAAACCGCACCCTTATTACACTTTTTATTCACTTTTGTACGTTTATCTTTGTGAACTGGATTATCTGATTGGATTAGCTACAAGAATAAAAATCATCTACATCCTCAATAACTGTTGATTCAGGTTTAAAATAAACACATACATTATTATTCACTTCTCTTAGCTGTGCACATGGCTTTTTAACTAGCAAGATATTTAGCTAAAACACTAAAGCAAAATGTTTACTGATAAAAAACTTAATTAAGCCTCTTGATGTGAATTAGTAAGGTTTAAAATAATTAGCATTGTAATAGTAACAGATTAAAACGGGACATTGGAATAAAACAGGACACACAGCATTCCCTTAACCTGATTAACGGTTAATGCTAGTAGTTGGTAGTCAATTTTTTTTTTTTATTTTTTTTTTATAAATTAATTTAAAATGGTCAAACAGTTTAAAGGTTTAAATTAATTTGGGAATCTACATTCCTACACAAGCTAATTGAGTTTACTTAATTACTTGAGGTATGTACTTTGGTACCATGTGATTGAGTTGTGTAACATTAACACAATTAGTTGTTGTACATCCAGCATGATTTAACTGAGTATTTTCAAAGCCCTGAAGAAAATCACACTTGAACCCTCAGTGCTGATATTTTGTATAAAACACATTAGCACTGCGCTATTGTACCATGTATGGTTTAATCACCTGAATTTAATGCTGTAATTATATCTCCCATTAGAGCTATGTGAATTGATCACACTCACTCTACATCATTCAGTCTGGTCATTCAGAAATGCCTTTAAAGTTTAGTATAAGCAATGGCATAATGTTATGTTGATAAATAAAAATACACAATATTTATTCTTAAATACTAAAATGTGTCTAAATGCTAATCTGCTTTTTAAAGCTACTGAACACTTCCATATGAGCCATGTTAGGTATCTAAACAGCCTAAAAGTCTCTTTTCAGGAGATGAAAAAGAGTCACACTTGGGTAGTGGTGGCCCAAACAATTAAGGTTCTGGGTTGTTGATCAGAGGATCAGGGTTCAAGCCCCAGCACTGCCAAGCTGCCTCTGTTGGGCCCTTGAGCGAGGCCCTTAACCCTCATTGCTCCAGTGGTGCTGTATCATGGCTGACCCTGTGCTCTGACCCCAACCTCCAAATTTGGGATATGCGAAGAAAGAATTTCACTGTGCTGTAATGTATATGTGCTAAAATAAAGGCTTATTCTTCTTCTTCAGTCCATTGTAATGGATCCACATAAATCTACATACCATGCATTTTAACCTTAAAAACAGTCAGTGATCAAAAAATCTGAACAGTTCAATTTTTTTAAATTTATAAAATATATTCCTAAATTGTTAATTTTGGTTCTAGTGAAAGCTGCTACTAGTAGTTCTACAGCTACTAGGTGAATTCTTTTAAAAACAAAGATGATAATTTCCAGGCTGTCAGAAACCCATCCGTGTTTTCAGTCTGGTTCAGGAAGCACTGAAGCTAAAAGTAGGTGAGGGTGGTTAGAGGCCATCTTTACAGGGGGGCGTCTGTTTCTGCCTCAGCGGAGATGCACATATCAAGATCTTCATCATCAATGGAGGATATCCGTCACCCCTCGTGACAAACAACCCAGCTCCATCCTAGAAGAGCCCCCATCAAACACACAAGATAGATGTGCCCAGTTTTGTACAGTGGAACCTCATGCGAGTGCAGTCAGGGACCCATCTGTGGAATATTAGGACAAGGCTGCATGATTTATTGTGATTTTGCATGTGTGTACACAGAATGTTATTAGTCATTTAGAAGGCGTGCCCTCCCAGTGTTGGATGTAATTGGTAGTAAACGTTTACATGCAATGATGGATTTTGTGGCACTAACACAAACCGCAGTCCCAGTAATCATATAACTGCAGGCGAGCACATTTACGTAAAAAAAAAAAAAAAAAAATTACTTGGCATCAGAGGGGGCCTGATTACCATAATTACATCTGTTGGCTTTTAATTGAAGGATTTTAGCCGTTAAGGGAGTACAAATAGTGAGGTTATATATTACATGCTAAGTAAGAGCTAGCGAAAGAATGATAGGAGATAAATGGTTCTTTTGCATGGATGTGATTTCATGGAGTAGCCCATTTCCATAGCAGGGTCCGTAGGGAGGAAAACGGAAATCCCAACGTTACAGATGGCACAGCGAGGGGTGGAAATGTCTTTGTTGTAGGTTCCACTGTGTTCTCAGGAGGAAAAGGATGGGCTTTGTATCCAGGAGAGAAGAGATCCATAGGAATAACTGAAGTCCCTACCATTTAAACACTTCTAAAGGCCCAACAGCTGGTGTCTCAACACTGCTGTGGGCCTCTCTCTCTCTCTCGCTCTCGCTCTCTCTCTCAGCCCCCGATTGATCTGTGTATCTCCCATTAGAAATGATTTACACCACAGGCACACCGTATTCTCGAGGTGCACTAATTATCACAAAATTTTAACTGAGGCTCTTTTAACTCTTCAGCTGTTTCAGTGTGACATGTTCCCTCTCATGCAAATGTTCAGTCGCTGCTTTAGCAATGACTGACTGCAGCAGTTGATTTCACACCCACACGCGGCTGCTCACCGTGCCTCAACCACCCTCAAAGAAAAGACGAGTGCTGTTGCTAAAATTTCCAGCTGAAAGCCCAGTTGAAGTGGAGAGTTTATCTCAAGGTGTCAGGAAACTTGGGTTAGAACTTCATATCAGGAGTTTGTTACAAAACTCCTTTAGCTTTAGGTTTGGTGATATGTGATATGGACTCTGTGTGTGTGTGTGTGTGTGTGTGTACACAGCCTTTTGTTCAAGTGTCGGAAGTGTTTACTAATCATTCTCAGATATTTCCCGTCTGGTAACTTTGACTTAAGTGGTGTGTAAGAGTTCAAAACATAATTGAAATCAGAAACTACAGCAGCAAATTTTAAAACTCCACAACAGCAGCAAATTTAGGAACATCAACATTATTTCAAAGTGGTAACTGAATATCACGCACTCGTTCGTGAAGGCTAACAATCTTCCTGAAGGAAGCTAATGTTACTCAGCAGAAAGAATTCCTCCTCAATATAAGAACTGAAGTCATTTTTTCATTAAATCAGTTTCATTAGGCTGACTAGATAACAGTGAAAAAGTGCAATTTATCTCTGTGTGACAGACATACAGCCAGTCATACTGTCCAGTCAGCATGTCAGCATCGAATATGCCCCCACCCTCTCTACTTTTAGCTACAGTTCATGTTTTTCCGAGTTTGGATTTTAGTTTTACTCGTGTTTTTTCTGTTGTATTTAAAAGTTTTTAAAGTTTTTTAAAAGCCTGTTTTGCTGTCGCGTTTAATACTATCGAGATTGTTATTGTTTGATATTTATGTAAATTGGTTTTGCCACAGAAGCGATTTGTTGTCTGTTCATTTCATATTGAATAAAAAAAGCTAGAGAAATTAGAGTTTATAGCAGCCTGTATTGTAGATTTAACCTTGAGGAACAATGGTTGCTAGGTTTTGGTCCTTACTCACAACTCTATTTACACTGAATTTCTAAGCTGCTTTATTGTCGACATGAATTTTTTTCCCCAGAAGAATTTCTTCATGACCTTTACCTTGCGTGAACACATTCGTTTGATCTTCATTGGGTTCTCTAACTTTGCTCTGTAACCTTGATTTTAATTTGAAAGACCCCATATGTGCAGCTTTGATGTTTTATTCACACACCACGCTCTTTAAATTCTTTAGTAGTTATAGAGAACGCATAGAGGAATATATAGGTAAGTGTGAGGAAAAAATAAACATGGGATTTAAATAAAGGATTTGGATTTATTTCACAGATTTCTAGTTTATAAAATAGTTAAGAAATTGAAGGGCTTTAGACTTGATAAAGAACTCTCTTTAAATAAACCTACTAAGAAATGTTTATTTCACAAGGAAATGGTATATATTTGTAAGTGGTAGATATTTTTAGAAGAATAAAGAAAAAAAAAAGGAAAAGACACTTCTTTTGATTTGGCTCATGGGGGATTTGAGGTGAAAAGCTGATGTTAAGCTAGCCTGAAGCTAAAACACCTGCTCCCACTGCACCCATTTAAATCAGCTATCATCCTCTGTGTTGAAGCGACTGGAAAGCCTTGATGAGAAACAGAAAAAACCGGCAATGTGTGTCGTCATCGTTTTTTGTTTCGAGACAATCGAGTGACCTGCTGCATGGTTTGTTATTGTTCACCTAGTTACCACTGAGCTGTGACAAAAGAAAGAGAAGCTGAGAAGGAAGACGAGAGATGGAGGAAAAACGTGATTGACTCCCAGTAGGTGTCCTTCAGGCTCGGTGTGAGGCGTAAAATGGGGGTGGATCTAGTTGGATGTACATCCTGACAGGATATAAACACATGCTTATCATCTTCTAGCTGAACCTGAACGTGTATCTATGTTGAATTGCAATTTGTGACTCTCAATTTTTCAAAATAACACATCTGTTTTCCAGGTTAGCTTTTTCCCAGTTTGGCAGAAAAGCCATTTTCCACCCACAAGCCAGTTTTCCCCATCACATGATGGCTACTAATGAGGGAGATTTAACTGAAGGCTAAAGAATATTCCCTCTCAGACACATGAAGCCTTTTGAAAGTGCTGCTCGCCACAGTGATTGCCACAAGGAGAAGTTAAAACCATCCCTCTCACTCGGAAGATTAGACCTCGCTTAGATCTCCAAAACTAGAAGAAATGAACATGCAATATCTGGCATTTTAGTAAATAATACAAATTAGAGTTTGTTTATACAAATAAATTAATTAAGCAGAAATGTCAGTATAGGGCTTTTTACACTTGAAATAGTTCACCTCAAACCCTGGGAAACAGAATCCTTGGTTATCTTGTTTCACACTGCTCATAATTTACCCCAGAGGTTAACAGTTCATCCTGGCTCTTTATAATCTGATGTTTCACTCTGTACATCTATAAACACTGTCTTGACCCTCTAACAACCATGACTGGATAAATACAGCATGCGACTGCTTTAAATAACAGATTGTCTTGTGCAATAACTTAAATGACAAAAATGGATTTCAAATTAAAATGTAATTTTTCAATCAGTAAGACTTTTCCTCTACAATCCAATTGTTTTTTCATCACTTTTTTCCTTTTTTTTCTGCTTTTTTCTGGGTTTTTGTGACTGTGAAAGCATGTGATATGAAGCACACACTGTTCAGTGTCTGAATGGGTGTCTGCTGATAAACTTTTAGCCATAAAGCATTCTGGGAGAAACACTGCATTGTTTTACATTCCACACATTTAACACTGTAAATAGCAGTGCTAACCCTACTTAACCCATTTGTGTGAGTTAACCCACTTGTGAAATGTAGCGCTATGCTGGGTAAAGAAGTAGCGGTGTTTTAAATGAAGATAAGCACAATGAGAAAAGCTTTTGTAAGACTGGACATGGTGTGGGTAAATTAAAATGACCACAGGGCAAGTATTAAATGTGTGAAAACAAAATGAAAAAAAAAAAATAAAAAATTGCTTCTCAAAATGATTACAAATGAAAATACTTGTCACAGTATTTTATCCACACTTTAATTTTATTCATATTGTATATAAACAGTTTGAAGTTTCTCAACACCTTTAATCTGAGATATTTTATTGTTTATACATGTAGCAAGTTGGAGATTTTTCTGGGATGATCTTAGAGATCCAAACTTTCCTTTGCTATTGAGATCATAAGCAAGACATACTGAAGTATTTTATTTTCTTCCTACTTTGAAAGTAATGTTATAATAATAATAATCGATACAGTTGGCACTTAGCTGCATATCCTCTGGGATTGCCCAGATGTCTCTAACCTTTGTTCTCATGTGGCAGTATTTCTTGAGGATATTTTGGAGTTTCCAGTCCCTAAATCACTTACCTTACACTTAAAAGATTCATCATTTAGTATTTGCACTTACTTGGCTTCTAAGAAAGTTATATTTGCAGGATTAACTGCTGCAAAAAACCCATAATGCACTCTTCACCTGGAACCCCTTCAATAAAAAAAAAATAATAATAATGGTATAATTATTTCAAAGATATTGTTCTTATAGAGAGCTCATTGGCTGTCATCTATAATGCACAAAGCTCAACTCGAGACATTTGAGTTAAAGTTATTGCTGAATTTTTGATATTTTCCTTAGGTCTAGCACATAATCTAAAAGGGTCTTAACAACAAAACTAATATCGTTGTATCTATCGTATATATTCGTTTATTTATTTTTGTTTCAAAGCTTTGGCAGTTGTATATAGTTTAAAAATAATGTTTGTTATATATACTTGAATTTGCAATTACTACAACAAATGCAACAAAGTAAAGTGTACATCTTGTGTTAAAACTGAATAATAAAAAGTTGATCACAAAAAAAAAATAAATAATAGAAACTACGCCTAAACTAGATGGTTTGCAAACCGGGAACTGTATAATAAATGGTAGATTTGCAATGGAAAAAAAAACTGGCAAGCAGTTAAAAATAGTGTTATTACGTCACTTGGTGTCTCAGTGCGATGGACACAGCGAGTGTTGAGCAGAACAATGGACTGATTGATTTGGATTTGTAATCCTGCGGCAGCTGTATCCTCTTGCTGCCAACCTAGCTCGCCGAGCCAAAAAACCTCACACTCACATGAGACGATCATTATAAATCCCAAACACTTGAGCTACTTTAACCATAAATATCCCCACCCCCTTCTTTATAAATCCCTTGTTTTAATGAACCGGATTTTCTCCAAGTGGAGGTTTAGGCTGTAGAGCAGACACCTTATCTGTCAAAAGAGATCAAAGTAGCTCAGAAGATCAGAACTAAGCAAGCTTTACTGGTGCACCCAGCATTTAATTAGGTCCTAATTGGCTGACAGGTAAACGGACCTGGTGTGCAGGTGTAAACAAGCTGGTGTACAGTCCGTCCACCAACAGGGACATCTCGAAAGGGGAGGACAAAGAAGCTGTTATTATGGGCAGGGTGATGAAATTATGATAATAAATGCATAAACAGCAAAACGAGGAATGAATTTTGAAAGGCTGTTGGAATCTCATTTCTCCAGGCTGAAAGCGGGAGAAAAAAAGAGTTCACTAAGCTGTGAGACCTGACATGAACACTGTGATACCTGTGACAGGTCCTGTTATTGTCATATCTTGTGACTTTCTTTTTTTTTTCCTCCCTGAAGCTGCAGTTTATCATATTAATAGACTTGGAGATGCATGTCTGAGTATTCAGCAGTGGCTTGTGCATGATTCAGGAGCTGGAGGTACAAAGCAGAGTTTATAGCTTGCCGTTTATAGCTTGCTATTCTAGACAGAAAATTATTGAATCCGGTGGGACATTTGTGGTGCTTAAATCCATTATTCATGGTAGTCAAGTTTAAAAAAAAAATGTATAAAACATTTACCCTGAGTGTTGGTGCAATTTTATTATAACAAACTGTTAACTTTTCTTAGAAGTCAGTCTGTCAGGATCAGTTTCCGAAAGTTAACGAGTCCCTCCTAGAGCTCGGCTTAGACAACAAATATGACTTGTAAAAACACAAACAATCAAATGGATTAAATAATTCCAAGACTTTGTGCCCATTTTGCTGATAACTGCTCAAGTTGGCTGGCACAATTGTGCTACTTCCAATTTCCATTACTACATGCAGGCAGCTTTGTAGGGGGAAGAATTATCTTCCAGTAAATAATTGTTTTTGCTTGTCACTGACATCATCAGAGGCATATCATTTGTATGCTTAATCAGTGTTTTTCACCTGGAGACATTAGAATAATGTAAAAATAAAAGACATATAACTGAATCTTGAAAAGCACTGTTGTGCCTGTATGTTTTTTTTTTTTTATAATAAAAGCTAAGTAAAAATACCACAAGCAGCTTTCCGTGTAGAAGATACACCCTCCATGGTAGCACTCCGTCATCAAGGAAAAGTTCAGTACCATACCTTTATTTCTGAGAATATCTGACAATAGACCTCCAGCTAGATCATAAAAAACAATGGAAAACGATTTATCTGTCTCATTCTTTGTATTCAGTGGTCAGATGATGGTAAAAAAGATTAGACAGCTTTAAGTACATGAAAAAACAAGCTTAGTTTATAGCAACATATGTCCTATATGTATGTAGGAAATGTAAGGATTTGAAGATTTTTCTTAAATATCAGCAACAAAATTGTCTGGTGCTAAGGTGTTAAATATTATCTTATCAATTAAAACCTTTATATTCTCCTCTCTATATGTGATAAATATTCTCTACTTATTTATAGGCCCAAACCTTTATAAAACCAAGTTCTACCAAACGTCATACTTCGCTTATTTTCACAACAAGCTAACGTTTTATTTTTCGTATCTTTAATTTGATATTTGTACATTTTCCTGTTTTGACTTCTTTTTGTTTCCCACCTGGATAACGTAAGGGGATACAAGCAGCAGATAAGCTGATTGACAGCTTCATTTGCATGCTGTGTTGTTGAGTGGCACTCCCATCAGGTGGTAAGGTAACGGTGAAGGGATCCCAGAGAGACGCTCATGCCTCGTGCAATGTAAATGTACGGCTAAATCTTGTCATAGCAATGGATGGTGTTTATTCACGTCCCGCTAAACAGCCTGAGGCCCTGTTAGTGCTCTGTTACTGTAAACAGTGAAGGAACAGGCTTTTAACCCTCACCTCTGCTACATTCATCCACACAAATGATCAGACTGCTGAGGCATTTCGCTGACAGATTCCTCATATGACTAAGCCTCATAGAACCTGATTTACAGACAGAGCGATGACCTTTCCATAAGACGTGGAGCAACTCTACTTTATATATGATTCTCCATTCACACTACATTATGTGTATCCAGTCTGCCAAGGAACAATTTCCATAGAAACCGTACATGTCAAATCTGTTTTTAGTCTATTTTTTTCTGTTTATATGACACAAACAGTTGTGAAGTATTTCACTTCATGTCATACTGTGTATGGTTGTACACAGTATACATTATAATACAAATACATTTTTAATCGGAATCGGCTTGTCCGTGCACAAATACACCACCATATGCATAACTACATGTCTGCGTTGACGGCATTCAAATTCATCCCCCTGTTGTATGATCAGGGTGTGTGTGGTTTTCTACACAGCAGTGTCAGGTTGTGTTATATAAAAACATCACATGCATGAATCTCATCCAAGAATAAAATACCATAATATGCACCAAAAGGCTTCTGTTGGCTCCCTGTTTTGATGCATTCAGTGGTGTCCATGAGCAGGAGCTGATAAGATCTCTCGCAGCACAACTCTCTTCATTATTGAATAATTCATCAAAGTAAATGTGTCAGATGAGGACCTGAACCGGCCCGCTGTCTCGTTTTTCCAAGGACTAAGCAGATTCACTTGACTTGCCCAAAGATATAGTGTTTCCTGATGCTTTGTGATCAGGAGGTAAAGTAGACAGATTACTGTCAGCAGGCAGAGTTTGGTGGTTTTATTCTTAGCAGATTTGAAACAGAGTAAAAATAATACAGAAATATATTCAAAGCCAAAGTATATTCTAATACAGTATGTTTGTGTGATGGAGTGTATTGAGTCTACTGTTTGAGTGTATTGAATGGATCACCAGTAGATAACATGTAGGATTAGAATTCTGGATGTGAATCTGGCTTCCCAAATCACAATCATGTCATGCTTTATATTTAAAATGAGCCTTTTTTTTGCAGTCACCTTCTATAAAAGAAACCATTAACAATGCACATTGAGAAATAAATCCAAATATAAAAGGTCTTTTGGATCTTTATTGTTGCTGCTGTTTCATAAGAATTTAGAGTCATTTATTAATGGCAAGAAGAAATTTGTTGATTCTAGCTTTCTGCTCTCTTCTTATGTGATGGAAAACTGTCAACCAGTGTGCAGATAGTTCTGAATGCAGTTATGTTTTACTACATTGTTTTATAATCTCCCAGCAGAAAAGCTACTCAATCAGCCCCTTTAGGAAGAAATGTCCTGGCTAACAGTCTAGAGCTCACTGTGACTGTGTGTTTGCAGGCCAACCCAGAGCAGTGGGTAATTCGGGAGCTGGAGGTGGAGAATATCCTGGCAGCGCTGCCAGCTTTTCCCCGAGGAGCACCCCTCCAGCGGGCGAGGCGCGCCGCCCAGGCCCTGAGCCGAGCCGCCAATTACTCAGTACTGATGGCCCAACAGCAGGTGCGTGTGCTTAGAGAAAGAAAAGAAAGAAAGAGGGAGACTCACTCACAGCTGTATTGGCTCGTCTGTGTTTGTCTGTCTCTTTCTCTCTCCTCTGCAGCCAGCAGGGTGGTCGTGGTCATGCTTTTGTGTCAGTTATCCTTGTTAATTCCTGTCTTTTTTCCCCCCATCTTTTTTTTCATATCTTCTGTTTCCTGTTCTCACTGCCAAGCCCATGCTCATGCCTCCTCTTTGTGGTAATCTACCCCGCTCTGTATGCTAACAGTCTGTCAATGCCAATCAATATTTCATACTAAAATAACCTGACCGGGGCGTTCCTGTCTAAACCTCTTCTGCTTCAACCTCAGGGGTCATCAAACTGTTATTTCAGGCAAAGAGTCCTGATTGTACCTCCCTATTGTAGCACAAAAGGGCTAAGCTATGAATCATTCATGATACACTCTGCCTGACCAGGAGAAACACAATGATTAATGCAACACTTGTTGTGACGCCTCTCTACAGTCAGGCGCAGCATTGCCCAGGCGCCTTCTGACTCAGGGTTATGGGCCCATTATGCATTTTTAAAGACCTGGCATTTGTGAGGAAATACACACTTATAAGAAGGCCATTTCACTTTATCTGTGTGTTATACACTGTGTTCATGAGTTATACACAACCGTTAGACACTGTATTCATGAGATGTCTTGATTGGCTTTCCTCGAGGCTGGATCATTCTAGGTTAAGATCTTTACCTTTTGAACAAGTCTCTTTAAATGTGCTTCGAGATATTTGCTAGAACACAAAACTTTAAAGTAGGATCTGCTTTTTCAGTAAAAGCCATCTTCTCCAAACAACATCTGGCCCTTTGGCTTGTTATTGGAGATGCGTATTTTTGTCTTCTCTTCTGGGGATGTAGGTGGAAGCTCTTCAGGCTGAGTTGGACTTCCACAGAAGCTTGTACAGCCTGCAGGTCCGGACCATAGAGGAGCTTGTCCAGGGAATCCGACAGGCTTATCGAGCATTCCAGGAGAACATCTCTCAGAGTCTGTGTGTTCCACTGCAAGGTACATTTTCAAAACAATTTGAAGAGGGCCATGTGTTTTGTTTTGCAGTGGAAATAACTCTCTCTTTACTGCGGTTGAATTGGTTTGATCTAAGCTTCAACCTTCAAACATCAAGTTCATTAATGTAACATGAATTAAGAACTAGTCTATTATTAAACAGTTTAACTTTCAACGTAACATGTTGCTGTATAAACTTGCTCTACTCTCTCTCACTTGCTCTCTACTCTCACTATCCATTTTACTTGAAATTATACCAGAGTGTCATTGAATTCCCAAATCTCATTAGTCAGAAATTGTTCATTACAGTTTTCTAGAACAGCTGCTCTAACAGTCGTGCTGAGTGCTAGCAAATCACAGCTTTAGATTAATGTGTTCAGTATCATTTCTATAGTTACAGCTCATTCACAGATACTTCTGTGGCAGATGTTCCTCATAATCTGAGATAAATAATAAACCAAAAATATATGTGCATAATTGTTTAATATGTTGAAGCTTTCTGTAGTAGCTTTTATGGATTGAGTCTCCAGTGACAGTGCAATGGAAAATGGGCACTGATTACGTCCAGATTGCTCTACAAACATATATATCAATGCTGCAACACTCTTACACTTCAGGGCATTCTGTTATTAGAAATAATCATCTTTATTATGGGGTGAAAACATTAACTTTGCTTTGTACTGGAACTCATACCATCATACCACCTGGTTGTTGATACTTTTTTTTTGTGTTTTATACCTTATATAGTCCATGATGTTAAAATGAAATGAACAATTTATACTGTGTGCTGCTGGTGTACAGACCAAATAAAAATGCACTTTTGTACACAATCCATATGACCTCAATTAACTACCACAGAGCTGTATTTTGGTGCATTAATACAACAATCAGTGTCAGGCTCCATTCAGAACTCAAATCAGTAATGGCATCAGAAAGCTATCACAGGCTTCTGGAGTGTGGAATAAGGTGACCAGAGTGACAACTAGCACCTTCTTCAACCATTTGGTGTTTTTACAGAGCAGATAGTACAAAATGGCACCAAGCACCTAACAGCAAACAGGTGATTATTGGCCCATTTTGCTTCACACAAAGTGCTTTTCTAAGCAGTCGAATAATTTGCCTATATGGATGCGCCATTTAATTTGAAAAAAGAAGCAGGATAAAAACAGCATTTGGCAGAAGATCCCGGTGCATCATCTCAGCCTGAACATTTTCTGGAAAGAGTAATTGTGTCTACCTGCAGCCCGCAAACATGCAATTCCAGACATCAGCTATTTCTGCTTAGAACAAACCGCATAATCAGGACACTGCTGTTTGATAATATTGATCCTGCTGACTGTGGAAATGGGGAAGGATGGGTTTTTATTTTATCAGACAATTGCTTGAATGAATATATAAAATCCCTGAAAAAACACACACACACACACGCACACCTATACATACATACTGATAGAGAGAGAGTAAGAGAGAGAGAGAGAGAGAGAGAGAGATAGTAGTAATAGGGTATCTCAAGTGCATTCTCTACACCTGACCATTTTCATCTGCAGCTCAAATGAATACTGTGAGTAGTTTTGCATGTAGTGTTTTGTGTGTGTTTGTGTTTTGGCTTGTGTGAGTGTCTGCAGCAGTACATAAGAACAGCTACTTTAGAAGAAGTCACTCAAGAAGTGATGAAAACAAAGTACTGGTGAGGAGAGGCAGGCATGCATTCCAAAGTGTGTCTATCTAGATGTGTGTGTGTTTGTGTTTATATAGATGTGCGTGTGAGAGTATGTGTGCGTGTGTATAGATGTGTCTATATGCAGGTGTGTGTGTCTGTAGATGTTTGTATATTGAATCTCGCACCTGAAGATGCATTTGTTTTTGGAATAGAGCATATATAGCCTGGTGCTTGTTCTCTCCATTTCACTGGCACACATAACTCCTCATTAAAAGCCTAATGCTGGACCTCCTGCTTTGTCTCAGCATAATGTAGAGCATTATTTCCCCAGTTCAGTCCCCCATATGGTCAACAGTTCTGCTGTGTTACAGATTGCATCACACCTGGAGCTAGCAATCAAACTGAATATTTTGTGTGTGCGTGTGTGTGAGATTTTGTGTGAGTGTGTTTGATTGTATGTTTGCGTGTGTGTGTGCGTGCGTGTGTGTGTGTGTGTGTGACTTTGTGTGAGTGTGTTTGATTGTGTGTGTGTGTGTGAGAGAGAGAGAGAGAGAAAGAGAGAGTGTAAATGTTTGATTGTATGTGTGTAAGTGTATGTGTTTGATTGTGTATGTGTGTTTAGACAGACATTACATGCTAAAAGCCAAAAGAATTTACAATAAGTGAATTTGCACACAACCAGATTCTCTGGAAAATTCCTTCAGTGATTTGAGTGAATCACAAACAAACTGACAAACTGTCACATGACAAACTCTCATGGTTGCCGTGTTACACTGAACAATTAACACAATATATACTTTTCATTAAAGTCAGCAGAGTGAGTCAAAACCCTAGCAAGCATCTAATGATGAGAATCATGTTCAGTATTAAAAACAAAAAACGATGTGTCTAATTTCTGCATTCTGTAAACATTTATCCATAACCGCTGTGTTGATGAACAAATCAGTCTTTTATCTCATGTATATATAGTTCCTCTCATAATTAGACTTACTTTTTTATGTTTAAATGTTAATGTTCCAAGCATGTGGTCTGTCAGCATTTTGTCATCTGTTTAGTGAGGCCATTCAGGAACTGAGACAGAGCAAAACATGTGGACTGTCTGGATTTCCTGAGGCTTGGCTTGGGGAAACACAGCTGTAAGACTTGTGAGGTCACCACAGATCTGCTCTTGCTGTGCATGGTGCATACCAGAGCTCTGGATCATCATTATACAAGGGGATACAGAGGCTTTAACATTTTACATATCATGAAAACGCATGAGAACACATTCCCTTCCGTTTTTAAAGACAGATATCTAACATTATTTTTCACTAAACATGGCTAAGAACTGTCTAATTTCCCGATACAGAAGCCATCTGACCCGCCATAGACTTCTTTGCACAGCTTGCAAGATTATTTTGTTTAGTAACTGCTTTGGAAAAAAAAAACTGGGATACTGTAAGTAACTATAACTGAGACTTTCCATACAGATACATATATTTGTATAAAGAGAACTATAGAAAGCTTGCAGCCAGAAAAATCCTGAATTGCCTCACCAAGTGGCAGGGACAAAGAGACCACAAGCTTGGAAGCAACACTAACTTAAAATAAAAAATGAAAGTTTAACTAAAAAGAAGGCCGAAACACAATAAATTTCCCTTTAAAGCATAATGTTTCTGTAATATAATGAACCTCTTTTTAAGTCCACATTCAGCAGTGATTAAATTCAAGCAGTTCCGGTGTATTAAGACATAATCAGTACTACAGTCTATGATGTGCGTTTTTAAACATCACTGGTGTCTCTGTGTAATGTTCATCTTGCTCAACGCTCTTCACATAGAATTGCAAATATTCTAGCTCCTCTGTGTTTTGAGCTGAATTAGCCATGCACATCTGAGCCATTCTGTTTGATACGACAGGCTCTTTCACCCCTTTTTTCTCACTTCTTTCTCTCTTTTTTTTTTCCTTCCATTTTATCCCAGATGTCCTTTCATGTTATGAGGATCTGAGGAGCACAGCGTCAGAGGCTGCACTTCACCGCTTCCTGTCAGCTTTTAAGAGCAACTTGGCACAGATACGAGAGGCGGTGGATGCCTTCGGCCCTTCAAAGAGTGAAGGTGGATCAATGCCTGTCTCAGACTCTATCTCTTCGTCTCTCTCTCTCTCTTGCTCTCTCTCTTTCACTGTTGAACTGAAATCTACTTTCTATGCCTCAATCAGTTTGTGATCCTGGGGCCTGTTAAGCATTTAAATTATTCATAATGTCCTAGAAAATTCCCACAGTTATCCCAGTACTGCAGTTTGTCATACAGTTGAGTAAAGCTGAATACTTTTTTTTTTTAATACAGTAGAGACTTGATTGTAAATGTTTGGATGCCTTCACTTCAAAATGATGAAACCATCACCATTTTTCTTCCACTCTGGCTGTGTCTCTGCATCTGTTTCTTCCATTGCAGAATGATGACTTTCACTGCTGGTAACGACATCACTAAACACACTCTTGTCATCTCCTTGTTCAGCTTCAGGAAAGATCTGAAAATAACTGCTGAATTTGACTCAATGTAATATTTAGTATGTACAAACTAACAGGTTTTTAATACAACAGAAGGATGCAAACTTTTATATTAAACTCAAGTTACCTATCATACAAAATCACCTTCACCAAATAGTAGGCTACAGTCCATCTGAACAGTTAATTGTTTTTCTTTCCTTACATTTCTCATCCTTTCAGCTCTACCAGTTAGGCTATAAACAATCCTGCTTAGAAACCTATATTTTTCATCTTAATACACCAAATAGTATTCATCAGGAGTTTACAGAATTAAACTAAAGTGAATTCAAGCCCAAATGAATAAATGTCATTATTCACTATTTTCAGTTCCTTTACTTTTTGTCATGTTCAGTCTTTGTACTTGTCAATATTCTGGCTCCTAATCAGGACAGGAATACAACACCAGGTTTGATTCAGTGAAAATGAGCAGATGGAAGAAAAGCCTTACAGCCTAGGTGTGGCTTTGAATCGCTGTATTTATTTTAAAATGTGTAATGTTTAATACACTGCTGTCTGCTCCACTCCTGTCCTGCAACTCGTTCCTGCCAGAATCTTCCCGGTCCGAATACAAACCCCTTGTATTTTTCCGTTGCAAACACAGACAACAGCTGTTAAAGGAATTGCACATGCTTTCACACAGAGAGGGGAAAAAGATTCTGGCAGGTGGGGTTTTTTTTCCCACCCCCTTGAAACCCGCCAACGCTTTCACTAATTTAGTTGCTCCAGTTTCAGCTGTCAAGTTGCATGCAGTATTAACAGATTCGTTAATCCAGCGCTGGAATATCAGAGTGTAATTCACAAGTTTATTATGGTTAGAAGTGGAAAACACTGCAAAAGAACATATTGTATGAATAGAAACGTAAAATATTTAGTTTTTTTCCTCCATGTAATACCAGGGGGGAAAAAAGTGAGTTTAATGACTCATTTGCTTAATGTCTACCATGGAAAATGAGGGAAAATAGAATTGGTACAAAAATACTTAATAATTTGAGGGGAAATTACCTTTAAGTAAAGAAAACAAAGAACTTTAATTTAGACAAGACGACATTAAGGGTGTGTGTGTTAGGTTTTACAGAGGTGTTTTTACAGAGGTGTAAGGTAACCTGGTAGATTGCTGGTAACCTGTTGTCCATTTTTCTTTCTTTATCTCCCAGGATCATCTGCTGCCATCTTTAAATCTGTCGGTTTTCAAGAAGTAATACACACGTTATCTAAACGGTTGCTCATGATGCAACATCGTATTATCAGCTAGCTCTAATTGTTGTTTAAACCATCAGTACACTTCTCAGAGCAGAAAAGTCAGTGTAAGAGAAACACCCCATGTAACGTCTGTAACTTCTATTCTCTGAATGTTTTTTTTACTGATTACTGTGCTGCTTCTGAGTGCTCCAGACTGGTATATAGCCCAGATTACACAGGAGTGCAAAAATGCAGCACTTTCCTGTGAGTGTGGGAGTAGAGGAGAAGGTGAGAGTGTGGGTGTGAATGAGGGGGGAGACAGGGAAATGCGTACCTGTGGGTGGGAGGTGATGAGGCAGTGAGTGTGATCGTACAGAGTGAGTGAGGGAATAAATGAATTAGTGAGGGAGGGAAGGCGAGAAGCAGTGAGTGAGGGAATATATGAGAGTGTGGTGCAGTGAGCAAGAGAGTGAAGCAGTGTGTGAGAGTGAGGCAGTGAGCAAGAGAGCGAAGCAGTGTGTGAGACTGAGGCAGTGAGCAAGAGAGCGAAGTAGTGTGTGAGCGAGAGGCAGTGAGCAAGAGAGCGAAGTAGTGTGTGAGACTGAGGCAGTGAGCAAGAGCGCGAAGTAGAGTGTGAGAGTGAGGCAGTGAGCAAGAGAGCGAAGTAGAGTGGGAGACTGAGGCAGTGAGCAAGAGAGTGAAGTAGTGTGTGAGAGTGAGGCAGTGAGCAGGAGAGTGAGGCAAAACATGAGTTAATGAGCGAGAGAGTGAGGCCATGAGCGAGAGAGTGGGGCAGTGAGCAGAAGAGTGAGGTAGTGAGTGAGGCAGTGGCGAGGCAGAACATGAGGCAGTGATCGAGAGAGTGAGGCTGTGTGTGAGAGAGTAAGGCAGTGAGCGAGAGAGTGATCATGAGAGTGAAGTAGTGTGGGAAAGTGAGGCAGCATGTGAGAGAATTGAGGCAGTGAGTAAGGCAATGAGTGAAAGAAGGATAGTGTCAGTATGAGGTAGTGAGTGAGTGAGAGAAGGATTGTGGGAGAAAGTAATGCAGGGAGGCTGGTGTACTGGTGTGACTCAACAAAAAGCTAACACGTGTGAGAGGGTGTGGTGTGGTGTGAACATAAACAGGCACCTTGTGTTACTGTGTGATTATGTGAAAGTGTGTAGTGATGTGTAATAGCTTGGTATTGTATGGTGAAAGAGTGTGTGTGTATGTGTGTGTGTGTGTGTAGAAAGGAAGTCCTTTATTTGTATGTAGGCATGACCAAATATCTCCATAAGGATAGACATATAATTTTTTTAAACAAAAAAATATTTTATTTCAATATTTTAATTTGGTTACTGCAATTACAGTTAGGATTAGCTTTAGGTGTTGAACACTATTACTTAGCAGCCGGCAAAAGAAAGAATGTGTATACGTATATGGTGTGTGTGTGTGTGTGTGTGTGTGTGTTTGAAAGAGAGAGAGAGAATGTGTATAAGTATGTATATGTGTGTGTGTGTGTGTGTGTGTGTGTGTGTGTGGGCACCACAGTTGGCCCTGGTGTGTGGTTCTGCGAGTGTGTGAGTCACTTCTCCATGCTCTGTGTTGGTGTGTGGTTATGGGTGTGTGACAGACATGGACTGCAGCCCAGACCTCCCCGTGTAGGAGCCCGTGGCAGTGCAAGCCTGATTAGACTCCACTCAGCAGACTTGAGTGTTGACATCAGCCCTTAATAACCACCCACACAGACACACACACACACACACACACACACACACACACACTCTATTACTGCATACTCTTGGATAATAAATGTGACACCCAGGGTTGTGTGACGGTGCTTGTGGCTGCACCTGTCACAAATGTCCCACGCTGTAGCCTGCATACTATAAAGCTCTAAAGTTCACACTTCAACTCATGTTTCTCTACTTTTCCTCTGCTGAATTTAGAGGACATGGTGATAGAGTGCAATGTCCATGGACTCAAATAAATTTACTGGAATTAAGTCACTATTGAAGTGTTCATAGAGCTACAGGACATCTCCAGAAACATTTAGGAATTCTTGTTCCATTGTCCCAAGTGAGCATAAAGTGGGAATTGGTCAGAAAGTTAGACTGATTTTCTGATGTGAACCTGGCAAAGAATTTCGAGAATACTATACCAGAGCCAATGAAAGTGAATAAATAAAATAAATAAGAATAATTGTTTTTAAACCTGAACCAGTGCAGCTTTTCTGTGGCAGATCCTTTGCTCCTGCTTTTCCAATCACATGCATTTCTGTAAATTATTTATCAGGCCAGAGAGCAGCTACAGGGTTGGAGCTAATTGTAATTGTTTAGAAAGCGGCGAACTCCTTGATTCTCGTCGATTTTTCCATTTTTATTTATTTCTTTTTCCTGACAACATGCCGTGTTTAACGAGAAGTGAACAAAAACAGAAGGTTTAAAAACAAGTTCAGTAGCAGTAGCTACTAGCAGTAGCAGTAATAGGAAAAGCCATGAGAAACAAAACCAATCAAATAAATTGACCGTATTATATATGTAAATAAACGAAGAACTAATTGTTAAGAATTTAAAAAGGTAACCGTTGCAACTTTTAGTCACATTAGTGATGTTTATAGACAAAGAAACAAGCAACAAGAAACAAGCCGTGCGTTAGACTGTCAACACTTTGCTTATGCAGAAATAAAGAAATAAATATTATAAGAGGCTCCTTTTGTCCAGAGATCATGCTCTCTGATGGACAGAGCTCTGTGCTCTTCAGAAACTATACATTTTTATTAGGTGTCATGGCTTCCTTGCACTTAAATACTGGAAAAATTGTTGAAATAGATTTTTGCAGCCATGTATTTGTGTTTAACATTTTTAAGCTGAATGTATCATGAATATTACTTTAGGTTGATCCTCTCCTGTAAAACTGCTTATTTCTCTGAAAGGTTCTTCAAAAATAAAGATTATTATATTTCTACCATAGCCATGCGAAAGCCATCTGAAACACAAGCCATTGCCCTGCTTCACTTTCTTCCATCCCAAACACTGGAATGAACAACCTTCATCAGCTTTCCAACTCAAACACCTCTGTTTCTCTCTCTGCACCATTCCAGCTTTTCCTTAGGTGGCCCTGGTTCCTCAGGGCTCTGTCTATGTGTGTGTGTGTGTGGTGTGTGTGTGTGTGTGTGTGTGTGTGTGTGTGTGGTCTTCAGCGAGGCAGCCGCTAACCGCCCCAAGCTTTTCCTTTGCTGCTTCTCCCTTACACCTCTCTTTCAGCCTCTCTCTCTGTAAATCTATCTATTGCTCTATTTCTCACCCCTGGTGCCAAGCGCTCAGTCGTTCTCTGCAAAACTGCTCTGACTGGAGACACCGACGGCAAATATTTACACAACGAGCTGGTGGAATGCCGGCTTTTCATGGCCTGACGTGGTTGTGCAGAAAGGGAGCATCGTTGCATTCAATCATCCCTATAATGTTGCCTTTCAAATATTTATGCGGCCTTATGGAGGAGCATCTCTTTAGTCTGGCAAATAAAAGCGAGAGCATGGCATCCAACTGCTGGCTTCAGTTACACCAGGAAAGAATGTGAAGGGAATATTTCAGATCGAATTTTAGTATTCTGTGCTTTCATTTATACTCACAATCGACTCAATGAATCATCTTCATCAAGTAGAAGTTTAGCAGATCCTCCACTTCATGCTGCCTATTAGCTGTGTTAGCTAGATAACTGCTTTATGGGGCAAAAGTTTATCTTGGCAGCAAGTATTTTTAACATAATCATAAGTTAGCTGATGTTAGTTCCCTTTCCAAAAAAGAGGGTATTTTCCCTCTAATGAAACACCCTGGGATCTTTTATCCACCTGGATTTATCCACACACTCTCATCAGCTGCTTTAACAGCTAGTAGAAACCCATTATCTGCTCTTTTCCCAGTCTTCAGCTTTCTAGATGTGGTTGAGTCTATACTCATGTTAGCTTCATATTCATGTTCTTGGCTAACAGGACTGAAACCTGATGTGGTCTTCTGCTGTTGTAGCTAATCCACCTCAAGGTTCAATGTGTTTTGCATGTATACTGAGATGATTTTCTGCTCAGCACAGATGCAAAAAGCGCTGAAGAATCTTCAGCTCAAACCGATCTTCTCTCATAATCAGATTGTTTCTGGAGCACAGAACACAAGAACTGCGCACTTGATGTTTTAACCCCATTCTTTATAAACTTTACCTTCTGCTGTATATGTGCATGTGTATTATCTGAAATACTCTACCTCTTCTGGCACCAACAATCATTCTTTGCTACAAGGAAGGGAACAGGGAAGGTCAAGATGCATCAAGACTCTTCTGTTCTGGTACAATTGTGTGGTGGAATGTACTTCGTCTCTGTGTTCGAACAGCTGAGTCTCTGGTCGTCTTCAAATGACGTCTAAAGACCTACCTTTTCCTGAGATACTTAACCTAACACGTGCTTAATTATTTGTCTGTATGCTCTTGGTGTATAACGTCCCAATAGAGTTGTTAGACTGATGGTGTTCATAGTACTCCATGACCTAGTGAACCAGTATGGATGTATTCATTGATAGAGACTTCAAAAGCACTTCTGTAAGGCTCTCTGGATCAGGGTGTCTGCTAAATGCCATAAATGTAAATGCATTAATGCTGTAAGTTTCTAATATTACATGATGTTTGATATAAACATTAAGTGGAGCTCTTGACCTGATTGGATAACAGGCTTGAATAAGCAGGGGTACAGGTATTCTAAACAAAGTCTATTGTGTCTGCTTTCGAAAAACACTGCTTATTCTCTTCTGAAGTAAAGTGAGAAATGTTGAATTCATTTAAAGCCATCTTTCAACCTTTATTCATGTTGTGCAGTGAAGCCAGTAATACCGTCCCAAATATGGCGAAAGCAACCCAAAAATTGCACAGCTCTGAATCACATGGATATAAAAGGAAGAATAGATAGGTGTCTCTTCTCTTCTGACCTTTAAAATGTCAGCTTCGAGGACTGTTCAAACCTTCATTTATCTGCCCTGACTGTTTCAGAGATATGAAAGTACCTTGGCGAAATACAATTTACTTCACAACAGGATAGAGTCCCGAGCTTTTCATTTCAAAGTGAGCTTCTTATCAGGCTGTGTAACATTTCTATAGAACGCATTGTGCTGTAGGTGACGGCAGCGGCTAGGTTATCACCCAGTACTTTTCCTTTTGTCTTTAGCTTGTTATCACCATATCTGTGCGTGTCAGTCAATCCAAGGACCTGCCCCTGCACCTGCTTATCTCACATAGTAGCTCTGTATAAAGTGTAGAGATGATGTGTTAGGGCACTTAACACCCAGTGAGCTGATACAGACTCACCTAGACTTCATACAGGGCTTAAGAGACCTGTGGAATTCATACCGCTTATGTCATATGAACAGAATGAATAATGGTGATCCTCTCAGTACAGGAACGATCGTATTCTCTTCCACCAGCTCATCTCAAATCAGACAAAGGATCATGGTTGAACGGAAGCATGAATTAAAGCTGGAAAGATGAAGTTGCAAAAATGCATATAATACTGTGAATTAAATAACCTGTTAATGAAGTAAACTGCATGCTACTCTTAAAATATGTGCTTTTGTCCAATACATACCAGTAATTAAATATCTGTTATCTACACTAGTTAGCTAGCTAATTATATATTATTTAAGTAGCAGAAAGTATCAGTTAACTCGATAATGCTAACTCTTTGTGTTAGCTGTGAATCAATCCAATAATAAAAAAATTGGGTGAGGTAAAATCGCTGCCATTTCTGTTTGGAATTTGATAACGCTGTGAAATTTGAAAGGACATTTTTAAAAAAGAACAAATAGGTGATGAAATCTGTGAGATAATTAAGACTGAAATAACTGAAACATTTCAATAAGATGGAGCAGGTTTGCTGTTGTCAATACTACATACAATATATTCATCACACAATGTTAAATACATTTATACTGTGTTTGAATTAGCTAATAATAAATAAAACATTTATCACTCCCATTATCTCACTTTTTACTGCCAGTGAGTTAGGGGGTTTTCCATGCAGAAAAGTTTTTCCTCTGTTGGTCAGGTGACTTTGCTAAAGCCCTCCTGACACATACTTCTCCCCATTTGAACAAACTCTTCATTTATCTTCCCTTCGTTTTTACACTCCCACCTTTTGCTCTGCCTCTCTGCAAGGAAGAGTGTAATGTAAGTTGAATGTAAACTCTGGATTAAGGCTTTCATGCATGCAGAGAGCTAAAGGTCCATGGAGACTCGTATATTACGTGGTTGCACAGCAGGTTTGTTTGGTGTGAGTGAGTGTTTAGTTTCAGAGCAAAGTTATACAAAGCTGCATGGTAACTTTTTTGTGCCAGGGATAGAAATGCTGCTGGTGCTGTAGCACAACTTAGTGTAGTACAGTGATGATGATGATGATGATGATGATGATGATGATGATGATGATAGGATGGTAACAGGCTTTGTTTTGGCCTCAAATGCAGGATGAGTGCACTTTAGTTAAAAATAATTATGAACTAAAATTTAAGAGAGCATTTAATGGCATTTTTACCTCACAGGGTTTTCCAGTGTTTTTAGATTCATATTTCATTTTTAGGCCACAACCACTCTGAGTTTAAATCCAATTAGAAGTACAGATACACAAATTTGGAGATTTAAACAGATACAGACAATATTATTGCATTATACCCCTAATATGGAAGCTTATATATTTAAAATCAGCTTATATTTATAACAAAGTGATTTTTTTAAGGGAATGCGATAAATGATTTGACACAATGCTATGTATATTATTATTATTATTAATTGTATTATTATTATTCATTCGTTTATTTATTTATGTATTTATTTTTAACAATCCTGTGTTTGTGTGTGTAGGAGATGAAGTTCTGGCACAGTATGGTCACGATTTCCTGCACACTGTGGAAAAGCTCCTGAAAGAGTGCACAGAGAAGAGAGAGAAATCAGCAAGTCAGCTGCACTCCCTTCAGCAAGAGCAGCATCAGGCCGTTCAGACCCTGCACGTCCTGCAAGCCCAGAGGAAGGAAGTGAGCAAAGAGAAGGCCCAGCTCCAAGCAGCACGTCCTGGGAATGCTCAGACTCCTGAGACTGAGAGTTCTGCTGCTCGTTCTGGAAGTTCGGGAAAATCCACAGCTGCACCTAAAGATCCATCCGTGGAAGCCGAGCAGAGAAATCGAACAATCCGAAGAGCTCTGTCAGTCCATGTCACCAGAAACAGCTCGTCTCAAGAGAGGGGGGTCAACCAGAGGCCAGGCAGAGAGGAAGATAGGCTGCAGAGGAGGAGTTCTTTCAGGAGCAAGAGCAGGAAGACAGCGGACAGACCTGAGTGGCAGACCTAAACATGTTGAGAGAAAGTCCAACCTCTCTGTTTTCATACTACCCGCCTGTCCTGTGAGAGAGTGAGCGCTTGAAAAGTGAGGTGGTTATGGGGGTACTTCGGGGGTTGGGGGTGGGGGGGTAATGTTATTCCTAATGCCTGTTAGAAAAGCCTCTCTGGCTACACAACCCTAGTGGAAATAAAAGCACTTAAAGAGCCTTATTCCATCAATGTCAAGCAAAGTCCACGTCTATTTCAAGAGGCGAGAGGACAACAAGCCAGGGGGTGTGTTACAGGATCACACACCACTCTGTTTTTATTCACTTCCCTCAAAACACTATCAAGGCAGGTGTGTTTTTTAAAGTTCAACAGGCCCTGCTCTGAGTATAAAGCCCATTTCTATGTGTTGCTTTTGTTTAGATAGGAGTTTCCTCTGTGTTTATTTAAGCCGATATTGTTTTGTAAGGACCTCAAAAATAAAACCAAGCCGGCAAACATGACCAGCAAACATGACCTTGTTAGTTCTTAGTTCGTGCCCCTGATCAGCTGCTTAACATGACGTAATTCTTGTTTCTTCCTTAACAATGCATCACAATAAAAAACAAGTAAAAATGTAGTAATAAGATCATGTCCTGATTTACTCCCCCTCCCATAGCTATCAGTGAGCCTCATTTATTAATTTTTTAATCCTAATCATAACCTCATTATTGTGGTGTGTGTGTGTGTGTGTGTGTTGAACAATGCTGATCACCTATAAATTAACAAACAGTCAGGGTGGCAAATTTTAGCTAATCTGTGTTTCCTGTCCAAAATGTAAAAATTTGTCACATTACAAATAAAAAAAAAAATGCACTCATTTTCATTTCCCGTTATCTTTGATAAATAAGTCATGTCTGTGCGTCCTTGCTGATTCTAGCTTCAGCTACTTCACATTTTCTTTTGTAAAGCGTTGCAATCTCTGAGCTGTTAGATTTGTTTATTGTGCACTTTTGTTGCTTGTTGCCTTTAGTCTACAGGATTCATTGAATATTCATGATGCCTGAATGTTTGTTACTGACACCATTAGCATATTTCTTCCAGATTAGGCCCTCCACCCACAGCAGGTCATGAAAGCGGCCCCCCTTGAGTCCTCCATCTCACGCTTATTCTACCATACAGTATGACATCTCTGCCATTAGACAGCGGCGTCGTTGTCCTCGTTTTTTTCTCCTCCTCTTTTCTCTCACTGCTTCTCTCTCCACACAAAGGTAGTCATGGGACACATTAGTCACCTCCATGCATCTGTCTTCCTCTTTGACGGCTTCGATGCGAAAACAAAAGGCAGAAAGACGGAGCGAGAAGATGAGATAAGACGAGTAAAAAACGAATGGAGTCATTCTTCTTTCTTAGTCCCGCAGCTTTTAGATGGAAAAAGTGCTTTCTCTTAAGTCTTTCCTTTCTAAATTTCAATGTCATGCATTATGCATAAGACGTCCTCCTTCGTACACAAACACTTCAGGGCCTGCTTTTACTTTTTCACTCATGTCGCTCTCCCCTTCTCTCTCTCACTCTCTCTCTCTCTCTCTCTCTTTCTCTCTCTCTATTCAGCTGCTTGACTCTCCTTCCATTCTGCTGGAACATAAATGGCTTGGGATGAGCGATTTCCTCTCTGAACTTTTACTTGATTATTCTGCATTTGTCCTCTATCTTATTTTTTTTTTTTTATACTTATCTTATGCCTTTTTGCCTCACACACATTTGTCACAACGAAAACCCATTTAATAAAAATCTCCCACAGGCCATAAATAGAAAAGGCCAAGAGCATCATCAGCCTCAGTCCATTTCTTGAATTACACAGTTCCAGGATTAAAAACAAAAAATGTTTAATGTGTCTAATCCGGCTCAGGCATGTAAGTGTGATCGGTGACTGGAGCTTTCAGAAGGTAATAATGGATTCCAAATGTGTTGCTTTGAGTTATTTTGCTTCATTTTGGCTGGATTTGTTTAATGGGGATTTTTTTTGACATTATATATTAAAGGTACTGTTTCTTTCAACCTGCTCTCTATCTGTTGTATTTGTTGTATGTGTGATTAGCATGGACAAGAATTTTGATCTGTTTCCCCGGTACTGAGAACACAAGGTGAAACTTGTTGAATCATCGCTTTTGTATTTATAATGCCAGTCTAAGGGCAGGTGCCCAATTTAATTTAGAAATACAGTAACACTTTAAGAGAACATGAATAATCCCACACTAATCCCAGAATTAATACTCACCTAAGTATGATCTAATGTTAAATTATGGGAAATACTAATCATGAACTAATCAAGAGCTAAGCTTAAGCTTGAGTCTTTCATTTATTCATGCGTGAATAACAACCACATTATGTACGTGTCAGTCCATGTTTTGTTAAATGGATTAATTAACACACAGAGCTAAACTCAAACATGCTTGATCTTAGACAAACAGAAACTAATCTTAATATATTAACATTTAAAAATCCAGGTTTCCAATGTTTACAGATAATAGCATCTGCTAAATAAGTCAATTTTACTGTATTAATTTCTCTCTTGGGTAAAGGAGCAGAACTGCGGGTTTTGTCACCCGGAGCACTTACTACAGTTACTTACTAGTACTACAGTGGGATTTGAAGTGGAATGGACGGAGAAATGATGCAAACGAGTTGAGCTCAAGTGTAGGATCAAGGAGGTTTGGTGTAAATTATGAAAGTAATCCAACAACATCAAAAATTATGTTTTGTATGCAGCTGCATATGGCAAATTATATAAACAATTTAAAATGAACTCCGTCCAGGGTGTATCCTGCCTTGATGCCTGATGACGCCTGAGATAGGCACAGGCTCACCGTGACCTGAGGTAGTTCGGATAAGCGGTAGAAAATGAGTGAGTGAGTGAGTGAGAATTTAAAATGATGCAAGTTTATGTTTGAGTGTTAATTAATACATTATCTAACAAATGTGGAGTGAATATTTTCATTTATGCAACTATCCGATCAGCCAATGTTGAGGTAGCATCTCAAATGCATAAAAAGAATGACTCAAAGGGTCAAGAGCATTAGTTCATGTTTACCTGGTCTTCAGCTATCCAGTGTATGTGAGTCTGTGTCCACTGTATCCTCACATTCCTGTTCCTGACTAACACAAGAGGAACCTGATGTGATCTGCTGTTGCTGTTGCTGCTGTAGCTCGTTCCTCTCAAGATCAGACATGTTCCGAGATGCTTTTCTGCTCACAATGTTAATAATGAGTGATTGATTGAGTTACTGTAGCTTTTCTTTCAGCTAGAACCAGTTTGTCTCATCATGAAGGCATTTCTGCCTGCAGAACCAACACTCACTGAAGGTTGTTTTGTTTTTGCACCATTCTTTTTTTTGCGCCATGATTGAGTGATTGAGCTAATTGCATGACTGTACAGGTGTATGGGTGATCCTAATAAAACCTCATCATAAATTATCCCATCTGAAAGGAGTTCTCTGTAAGGACAAAATGTACAGAGCCAGCACGTTATGAATACATCTTTGCTGAATCATTCTTACAGTTATGATTGTTTGTAAAAATATGTATTTCACATCAATGTTGAAAGATTCAACATTGGCTGGCTAAAGATTCTGGCTAAAGATTCAGTTAAAAAGTGATGGAGTATTCCTTGAATATCCTCAGTGTACTAACAACATGTAACAGCACTTTTCCTCTGTTTCCTTATAGCAGGTTGTGACAAAAGTAAATGTGTGCATTCATGCAACGACTGAAGTTTTCTGCCCAGGTTGGAGTGATAAGTGTCCCATCAATTTCCTGCATGCTGTGAGTATGGCCATAAATGTTTCTAATATCCCTTTAAAATTTTCATTTCATTTCATATCAGAGACACCAGCCAGAAAAATACACTGTGCGTAAAACCCAATTACATCACTCATTGTTTCTAGCAGCTTGCTGCTCAGGGAATTATCTTTATCAGTGCCTTCAACTGTCGCATCCTACTAAGAATGCGTTCATGCCCAGAAATCCAGAGTAGATTGGATGGAGGATATGAAGCATACCAGGGGTTTATAAGAATGCTAGAGATAAGTGCACAGGCCTGCAGATCGACCTGGCCCTGTGGCATCTTCAGGGTGATGGGAGTGGATTTGCACTCTAATGAAGCAAATCAAGGGAGAGCAGCGAGGGGAGCTTAATGTAGTCAGGAGTGTGTGTGTGTGTGTGTGTGTGCCACATCAGCTTCATAAATACCAATACAAAGCTGGTTATATTGTTTTTAAAAACCTACCTGAGGGAGAAAACAGCCCCGGAAAATGAAAGATTATGCTTTACAAAGCACGAGATCCAGAGAGTAGGAGAGCTATGGAGAGATTTCATTATTATTTTACAAGCCACCTGCAGGCTGCAAGTCTCTGTACAGTTAACTCTGTTTTATATGACATACTGTAGGAACAATCAATTACAGAGCTTAAACAGTTGAAATAATTATACATGTTATAATGTCTGTAAGAGTCCATTTTAATAAAGGAGCAGGTAATTAGAGTGAACTAACTGGGATAGTTTCACAGGCAGCTCATTTGTGTGTGCAAGGCTTAAGAAATGTGTTGTATTAATGATTTAGGTTTATATCAAGTGAATAAGCACTAAGATAATATTAATAATTTTAACTCTGATATATTGGATATATTTTTTATAATTTTGCTAATCAGTCCATCCAGGATTTTGTGATCCCTGAAATTTGCACTCCCTGATATCTGGAGGAGATTAAAAAATACCTACAGATTTGGGCTGTGACACGTCATGTTGCATCTTCCTCGTTCAGCCAAAATCTCTTCAATTTCACCAATTTGAATAGTTTTTTTTTGGGGGGCTGCATATCCAGTCATATAAATTGTCCTGCTTACATTAGCAGAGCGAAGACTAACTGATGCGATTGTTTTGTTTCCCGTTACAGCACTATAGACTCAGTTCAGACTACAAACTGAATACATGTCTGTGCTGAATTGGACACAGGAAGAGAAACTTTTAACTATTCAGGAATCTTTCAACTTTCTGTTTTAGTCGTCTTCAATGTCGTTAGGTTGTTAAACAGACCAGAGAATACAGATAAAAAAGAAAAATCGATGAAAGTCTTTGAAAACGTTTTCTTTTCTGAAATAATGTCTTTAGCACTGTAGCTGCTCTCCAGTCTTATGAGCTGCAGAATCTATCTAAATACATATAATAATCCCTGGGATAGTTTAGTAATTTTATTGACTTGACTTGAATCTGATTCAAATCTAGCTGTTTTGAAACAAAACAAAAATCTAAACAAATATCAAAAATGGCAAAAAATATTTTTTAACTATGTCCAACCTTTTATGCAACTTTTACAATTTATGCTAATAAGAACAATGTAGCTGGACCATATGCAGCAATACATGCACTTTACCTACAGATAATTACACTGTTGTTTGTTTGGAGTTGAACCTTTGCCAGAACATGATCTGATGTCTGACAAACATGTATAATGCCTTGATACTTGTACATTATCATGATGTGTCAGAGGCCATGACACTCTTATTCGAATGAAATTATTTAACAATGACAAGATGGAATAACTAAATGCTTGGAGAATTGAGAAACTGAGAAAAGCTTTTAACATTCTACTCGGATCTAGTGATCATATCATCCACAGTCAGTAGATGAGAGTGTAGATGCAGAACTGCTGTTATTCATATACATTAATGCTCTTCTTTACTGATTTGAAGATCAGGGGCTCATTTCCCAGCACTGCAAGTCTGCCACTGTTGGGCTCCTTAGCAAGGCCCTTACCCCTCTCTGCTCCAGGGCACTATATCATGACTGCCCCTGAGCTCTGACCCCAATTTCCTAGCAAGTTGGAATATGTGAAGAATTTCACGGTGCTTTGTAGTGTATATGTGACAAATAAAAGCATCTTCTTCACTGTACAATCCAGTACTGCGCATTTAGAAAACATACAAGCAGTAGGTCTGTACTGAGCTCGTCCCACAATCACGTTCCTCAAATAAATACAGTTCAATCGTAACGCAGCTGCTTTGCTTTATCCATAGTTCAGTTTTATTAGCTGTGATTAGAGTTGAATAAAATGTAGAATTAGATTCCTGAACCGAGCATCTGCTGCAGTGTATGTGTGCGTGTGTGTATATGTGTGTGTGTGTGTGTGTGGTTTGGAGCATATCTGATTTGAGCTCCAGCGACCGTTCAGCCCAGCAGAGTCCAGACTGTTATTGAACCGCAGCTGACAGATGAACGGACGAATATAGAGACGGGAAACAAGCTTACTGACAGGAAGTATTTATCGAAAATAGATGCTAGTGTTCAGATAACATGGTATTTATCACTTTTCCATTTCTAATTATACAGATACAACAGCACATTTTGAGCTCATGGGGATTCTGTCACTATCAAGAAAAGCTTCAGTTTGACGGCTAGTCGTTTCAGTGATGGCTTCATTATGCCATCACGTCAATGTAGAGGAAACGGAGCAATCAGAGAAAATCATTATACGTCACAATAATGTCAGGAGTGAAATTTCTCTGTAAATCTTTCTCCAGCCTCAGGCTTTCCCTCACGTGTACCTTTCCTCAGGACACCGTAAATTTGTTTGAGACGTTTAGTAATTTAGTGGATATATTATGCGCATTCAGGGAACAGGGGAACGGTCTTATATCTTATATTATGAGCTGTCCCCCCCACCCCCCACCCCCAAATAATATACTGAGCTTTCGACACCTTGCAGGTGTTTAAGCCCAAGGCGTCCCCTGAGCGAGGTAGAAATGTGTAGCAGTTTATTTGGATTGGAAAGCGTCTGGTCTATTCTTAGCCCTGTCTGGGGAACCTTTCGGGAATGTTGTACATGCGAGACGTTTTTAATTCCCCCATGTTTTAAAAGTGTATGGTGCTTTGGTTCATTGTACAACCTCACAAGGTTTGAGCAGGAGAGGGATTTTTATAGAAACGGACTCTGCTGTTGTATCTGGGCCAAAGAAAGGCACACACTTTTATTTTATACTTATTATTTATTTTACTTCCTTACGTAAAGAAAATACTCTTTTTTTTTTTTTTTTTTTTTTTTTTTTTGCGTTTTACTCGTCTTCGCAAAAAAGTGCTTTAATATGTTGCAAGTGTTTTTTCAGGAGATACTAACTGCAGTCATGGATGAGCTACCTAAGCTGACCCTTTCCCTTTCTCTGGATGTTGTTTTCCATTCCAGTCATGTTGCATCCACATCCAGCTGCATAGAAACCCAGCTAAGAAGCACAGCTGAGTAATTAAGTGTAGGCGCCCTTTGCATAACGCCTGGGGTTTTTTCTCTGCAGTCTGAGCTGAGTTTAATACAATCCAGTGTGATTCTAGTTTCTGCTTAGAAAGCAAAGGAGGAACATGTTTCAGGGAAAGAAGCAGGTCTTCCAGACCACATACAAATCATAATCATTTGAGATCAAGCATTAAAGCAAAGAGTCATGTTCTTTGCAGCTTGATGGCCTTCCTCCACAACAATAATGGACATGTCTACTGCAGACCCAGTGAGGAAAATCACTTCATCTGGCAACACTCGAACACTGCAGCTGTGTGTGTGTGTGTGTGTGTGTGTGTGTGGGTGTGCATGCATATGCATACATGTGTAGGCCTGTGAGGATGGAAGAGAGGGTGTGTGTAAAAATATGTGTGTGTGTCTTTGTGTTTCTGCAACACAACCTTCAGGGGATTTCCTTGGATAGGTTTAATGGAAATATCTGTAGGCTAAAACTCTGAATTCAGATTCTTACTTTTTTCTTCTTCTTTTTTTTTAGAACAGTTTTTCCACATACAGTTACGCCCACTTGTGTTCTATCTTAGCAGAAGAAAAGTGCATGCTTTTTTTTTTTTTTTTTACTTCTTATTTATTTCATTCCTTACATAGTTATTCACCTACTTGCCTACTTATGCAAATAATCTCAGAAGTATTTTCAAAAACAAGTTTGCTTGAACTCAAAAGACACAACAACAATGAGCCCTCAATAAAGGTTTTCAGAAAGTCTGCTGTGTGCTTTTAAGTGTAACCTTTATCTTCAGCTATGGTGTTAAGTGTTAAAGTGTTAGCTAACTTAACTAAAAGGAGATTTCTCATTACTAATATTTAAATCTACTTCTGTTTTATGTGTTTCTTGAACCAAATGCATTACCCATTTTATATATAAATGGATTTTTTCAGAAACATATTTGAAAGTACTGTTTAGATGTAAAAAAGAAAAAAGTGAAACAATCATGTGAAGCTTTCTTTGCTAGTGTCGTTGCAGTTTGAGTCATTGTTGATGCATTCTTTTTTCATTCTAATCCTCAAAATAAATAATAGAAAACAAAAATATTACATTTTAGTACTACATTGATTGATAGTCTCTGGCTGTTGTGCTATGTAAATTATTATCATGTCTCTTTTTAAATAATGTTTTAGCTAAACAAGACACAGTTCATGACGTCAGTGTAGACATGTAGAAAACCTGTGCAGACAAATACATTGGCAGATATTTCACAAAATAAACCACAAAAGAACCACAGTCCGAGCCACAAGTTGAGGTTAAACTATTTAATTTGTATAAGGATTAGGTTTAATTACGGTGATAAGGGCCTTATTGTGGATCACCAGCCGTCTGTCTGAGTGACTGTCTTTAAATGATTCAAATCCCCAATTTTCTTCTTGCTTATTCTTTTTGCAATTTTCTTCTAATGAAAGAAGTAATGTGTGTCAGCATTTCTTACTTGGAGGGCTTCAGTGGTGCTTGGATTTCAATTGTAAATCTCTGAGTATGCAAGACACAAACTTATTCACACGTGCATTGCTGCCGGTGCTGCATAGCAGAGATAGACGCTGCCACTCATCACTTCATGCAGTAAAGTGCAAATTAGACAGTGGGGGAAGTGGAGTGTGTCTTAATGAGGAAAGGAAGGAATTTTGAAATTTTGGAACTAAAGCCATTTAATAGATGGTGTGATTGGCATGCTGTGCTCTCTGTCTCTTGTCTCTCTCTCTCCCTCACCTTCTCGCTCTCTCACCTTCTTTCACTCTCTCTCTCTCTCTCTCTCTCTCTCTCTCTCTCTCTCTCTCTCTCTCTCTCTCTTTCAGTTGTTGCGCATCTCCCTGCTTCCTGTCATACTGCCAGCCAGACTCAAGCATCTGGCTAACACTGGATCTGTCATACTGTCAGTGCAGAGACACAATTAAAAGAGCGCTGAGGACCCAGGTTCAAATTAATGATGGCACCTTTGCTTCTTAAGGCCGTCTGTCAGCTACATTTATTGCTTGTCCTGACCTTGTTCTAGTGACCTTTCTTTTTTTTTAATAAGAGAATTGTATGATTTTTATTTTTTCTTGCTGACGTTTTTTTTCCTCCATCCCCCCTGGATGTCTGTTCATCCCGCCTCATCTGTGATGCGTATAGTACAGACAGCTTCTATTATATGGTGACATCTCATACAAAGGTTCAGAACTGCCTCGTATCATAGGACCTGCCGTGCTCTTTGTTGTTGCACAGTGAACCAAAAAGTGATTTTAGGGAAGCCTTAAGCCTGCTCTTCACCACATCAGTCTTTTCCGCATATCTCAATTGATGATCACTGCAATCCGTAATCTTTTTTTTTAAACTCATCTCGACTGGTGTGCAGACTGAAGCTGAGAACAAAGCAAGCAGTGCAGCGTAGCAAACAATTTTGCGTCATTAAATTCTCTCCAACAGATTTGCTTCATTTTATATTCTGAAGAAATACTTTAGTCATACCTGAGCATTTCAAAGAGAACTCCTTGAGCCAAGATGATTTTTATTTCAATTGAGTTTTATTGATCTATCGCTCACATGATTGGGGGGTGGGGAGGGGGGAGGTTGGAGGAGCATAGATGGTTGTCAAGGTCAAACTGTCAAGCCTGAACAATATGTGTGTTTTGTTTGGTGAGGCTTTTCAAGTAAAGCTCACATCCATCAAAAAAAAAGCTCCATTGCTGCAGTGGAGACGCTGTTTCAGATGTATGTATTGGTGTACTTCAATGCTTGCTTACATCAACACCTTTGTTAATGTTGGCTTGGTTTTTAAATGTATTTAATGACAGAACAATCCTTTACCCAAACATTATTTCAGTGGCATTTCCTCTAAATAAAAGCAGAGTGCAGAATACAATACAAACCTACAAGCTTTTCTGTTCTTCTATCCATCATTTAAACACGGGACTAGCTGTGTCTCAACGGCTCAGATCATCTGCTTTTTTCACCTACCGAGCAAATTTTGGCTGTGACGTGCCATGTTTTTCAGCTTCGTATGGAGCTTTGTGTTACCTTGTCATGAGTAAGGAATGAGTCAAGGTGAGAGTGTCATTATGGGAGTATTATATCTGCAGATATGCTGCACTGGGCTTGTCAGGATTTATAATGCGTGGATGAGGAATCCTCTGACACACTGTGGCCTCATCATGTTTCATTGAGCTATTTTAGATATCATATAGAGCACTGGAGTCATTGGAGTTAGCGTTATTAACTCGTTTGCTCGTATGATTGGCCGCCTACTGACTGTCTAAGCCAGATTAAGACACCGAGGTCACAGGAATGCTGAGAAAACCTGTCCTGGGACAGCCTTCAGATTAATTGAAAGACGTAGACTCCATGTATTTAATTTAATTTGAAGGTCAGCAGTCATGTAGAGCCAGCGAACCCCTGATTAGCTTCCTCAAATCCTTCTTAAACTGCTTCAATGACTCGTCTGTGACACTCTGACTGACTACATGACATGTATCACATGTGGCATGGAGCAGATCTCTCTTTTCTTCATGATGATGAATGTGGATACAGTAACATAGTGCTGGCTCTATTACCTTATACATCAGTTTGGTCTTAGTCTTTTAGAGAAATGATCTCTGACAGGATGTAAAATGTTAATTAAAGGAATACTTAATCATCTCTCTATTTCTCTCTCTCTCTCTCTCTCTCTCTCTCTCTCTCTATCGTATACCTGCTCTAATTAGTTTTTGTTTTATCGTAACAGTTTACAGAGGAACAAGCGCTTTCAGACCACACAAACTGAGATGGATGCAATTGCAGTTTCTAGACAGTTTACTAATCCAAGCCAACAGTGATATCATGTGACAGAATTAATGTAAAAAAAAAGCCACAGGTCAGACAATTGACAAACAGTGCAATGTAGCTGATATGAGAAGTAATAAAAATTAAAAACTAGGAAGCAGAAAACCCGGATATCAATACACAGACAAAAGGCCCTGCAAGTTAACGTAGTTTTACTTTCTCAAGTGAAGAAAAGTATTTTGTGAGCAGTGAATGTGTGCGTATGTGCGTGTGTGTGTGTGTGTGTGTGTGTGTAATTGGTAGCAGGTGTGTGTGTGTGTGTGTGTGTGTGCGAGTGTGTGTGATTAGATCTCTAGAGACTGTGAAAGTGCAGGTGGTGTGTGAAGCTGGGGATTGCAGTTCATGTCTGCCATGTTTGTAGGCTGCTGTGTGTTCTGGGAGTTTGAGTTCACAGACATATTTCTGATACTTCAGACAATCTAAGCCTAGTAATAAACAAATGTCTCATTAAACTAAGAAAACATATGAACATTGATATAATCATGAAGGTTTCTGAAGTTTTCTGGAGATGATGAGATGTAATGTGATAAACTATAAGTTCATGATTCACTGGTTAAGGAATATGTTTTGTGCACATTCCATAATGTAAACATCATATGTGGCTTTATATGTATATATATATATTTATATATATAATATATATATATATATTTATATATATATATATATATATAATATATATATTATATATATATATATATATTTATATGTGTGTGTGTGTGTGTGTGTGTGTGTGTGTGTGTGTGTTTTTTGTTTATTAATAATAAAATATGTAATCCTTGGTATACTGCTGTGGAATAAGAGGATTGATAATGTGGATTAAGTGGAAAATCATCAGGTCACATCACACCTCCACTTCACTGGTTACTTTTCTATAACAGCACACGCCTTACATATAAACCACTCTTCTGCACTAGTCTTCAAATGTCACCCCTCGAACATATCTGTAAATTGATCGTGTAGAGATGTGACTGCTTTTTTCCAGAGGGAAAGGTTTGTGGTTATGTTTTACCAACATGGCTTAAAGTGAAACATGGAAGTGTGTCAGTTTCTGCCTGATGCTGTAGGAATACTATAGAAAGCTTAAATAAATGGAATGACTTCACTTTTTAAGTATAATATTTGTGGCCTTTGCAGATGGATGCAGTGACAAGCCAGAGGTGATGGTGGTGAGGAAAAACTCTCTGAAAGAATACAGAAGAAACGAAACAAAGTAGTAGTTTATGATCTGTAACACGACACTGCACTGTTTTCATGAAGTTTCCAGGAAGTTCCTTGAAAAGCCATTAAATAGTCGTCACTGTGCACGAGAGACAAAGGATAGAGATTGACACGTGACTCTTTGCATCCAGTATCTTTTCAAGTCAGACGTGATCACACAGAAACGTGTTGTGTAACATGGCTCATTCAGATAAGCTGAGAAAGAAAGTGTTGTTGGTCTACAGGGTGGGAACTACTGTCATACCTATTGCTGCTATCTTCCCAGCTTTGACTTTATCTGCTTTATCTGCTGTCAGGCCTGGATTAAGTTGTCATCACTAATATTTCAGAAGAGTCACTCAGGCACACACAGGGGTTTGAGAACACCAGTTTGTTTTGTTAAGCATATTATGCCAGTGGATCCAGTCAGAAGTTATTTCATTCATAGTCATTTCCAAAGCAAGCTAACTGAAGAAGGAACAGGGATGTTGCTTTACGGTATGCATAAAGCCACCACTGTACAATTTGCCGTAATTATAATCCCGTATGTTTTTCTGGTCCTTGCCAAGTGACTGAATTTAAATAAACACCATGTCGAGTTGATGCCTGGATACCAAGACAATGGCAGTGGATTCCTGTATGCCATAAGCAATATTACATTTACAGTCACTTAGACACAGCTCTCAGGTTTGTACATGATATTTGATTGTCAATATGTTTTAATATATTGCCATTAAACATCTATATCCTTATCTTTAATGTTTCTATAGTAACAGTTTACACAGGGACTTATACGTATAATGGCTGCTTCACATAATCTTGGTCTAAGGCAACGTTCAGTTATCTTCAGCTGCTTTACTATGATGTCACCAGTAGACTTTCCTAATACTGGTTGCCATGGTAATAAGGTTTATCAGTTGGTAGTGCAACTAGCATTCCACTTTTTTATTTTTATTCTGGACGAAGACTTGGCGTTTGTATATAAAATTCAGCAATTCATACAAGATGATGTTTGAACTTTGCCACAGATCTCGAGTGCTCTACTGTCTTTACTCTCATTGCTAGTCGCTGCAACAAGTCGCTTTATATGTGCATAAAGTTCATCTTTTCTCAGCTTTGTTGTATCACTGGACACAATCACATCTGGTCACCCACGCGCTCTGTCACTGATTGTCACTGAAAATGAATGATCTGTCACTCATCACTGTGAGTTTCTGTATGTGCGAGCGTAGCATAATATTTAACAAATAAAAATGTACGTCACTGATATGCGATCTTCCCTGTAAGGAGATGTTTATTTAGGCTGTTCCTTTCCATAGCTACTTTTAGCTACCATGACATCAGCAACAAGAAGTTTGTAGTTAGCAATAGCAATTTTTTTTATTTTTAAACAGATACAATGCTAACTGGTAGCATTTCTTGTGATGTAACTTGTCTTTTTTCTTGTACCATCTACCAACTAATCTAACTTAATATCTAAATTCTATTCATTATTAACAATAGCTAAAATAAGCAAAAGCAGAAAATCAAGTGATGACGAGCTGTTTGCGTGACTTGACAGTAAAAGTCCGAAGTCTCGCAAAAATCTCACATAATCTAGGTAATTAAAATAGCTACAACATAATATACTGCTCATTTATTATATAATACATATATACATGTTGCATTTTCAGGAAATTAGCAGTGTAAGTTTTAACATGGGGGGCAAGGTGGCTTAATGGTTAGCACGTTCGCCTCACACCTCCAGGGTTGGGGGTTCGATTCCCGCCTCCGCCTTGTGTGTGTGGAGTTTGCATGTTCTCCCCGTGCCTTGGGGGTTTCCTCCGGGTACTCCGGTTTCCTCCCCCGGTCCAAAGACATTCATGGTAGGTTGATTGGCATCTCTGGAAAATTGTCCGTAGTGTGTGATTGCGTGAGTGAATGAGAGTGTGTGTGTGCCCTGCGATGGGTTGGCACTCCGTCCAGGGTGTATCCTGCCTTGATGTCCGATGACGCCTGAGAGGCACAGGCTCCCCGTGACCCGAGATAGTTCGGATAAGCGGTAGAAAATGAGAGAGAAAGAGAGAGTATTAACATATACTCACACAGGTTGCTTTTTGTTTATTAACCTTTCAGTATAAACAAAGTTTATTTCATGTACAAGTGAAATGATGGTACAGAAAGCTCTCTCCGATGGTAATTACATGCAATTTCAAATCTGCCACTTGCCAATCTAGCGTGAATAGCGTGGCTGTATTAGCATGTCAAGATGATTCTTGAGTAGTGAATTTCACATTTAAAGCTGAAATTTCAAAATAAATCTGCATAGACCTTCCTTTGTGCTCCCCATTTCCAGGGCTGGAGATGTTCTCGTGCACTGTATGTTGAGGTCTGAGGTCAATGAAGCCTCTTAGAGAAACTGAAGTGGACAGCTGGTATAGTGGAAAGTGGGCTCTAGTGTGTGCTTCATTTAAATATGAAACAAGAGCGATCATTTCAAATGTGAAAAAAAGAAAAAAAATGTCTACTGGAGGAGAAACAGCTTGTTTTATAGACATCAGGCTGGACATTACATGATTGCTTTTGTCATTAGCAAATCCAAAACCCCCACCCCCACCCCTTGAAATGAGGACGAATTCATCCATAAAATGACGGCCTGATGCTAAACAGTTTGTTCAACAGGGAGATAATTTCGACCAAACATATTTGGGAAAGGTAAACAACAAGGTGACTCCACATAGCACTCTAGGGCTCATCAGCGCATGCCGTACGCTTGCAGACAGTCTGGCGAGGGCCACTGGAGCCAACACTCTTTACACAGCGAAGATGGTTAAAAGGCTGATTGCTTATGCGTCGAGTCGACACACAACTAAAATGGAAACGATTTTGTTTGCTGATCATTCATTGTTCATCTTGGTGAGGATTAATGTGGGAGCGCTTCAGCTGGATTCTCGGTTAGTATGCAGGCCGAGTCTCTGTGACTGCTGCAGTGAGCTCATCAAAGCTATCATCGGACTAAAAAGCCCCGTCCGTGGCTAATGAATGAGCTATTGTAATGTGGGGCCGAAGTCTATCAAAAGCCCAGAGACAAACGAAATGGACTGAAAGGGGGTGGAGTGGGGGTTTTTCTCTACAGACGAGTCTCCTTACAAAACAGCTCACGTCTTTTAATTAACATGGCTGAAATTAAAGCAATTTATTAATTATTCGTACACTGATTATTTATCGGTGAGAAGTAGCTGAAACAAGCGTTATTTGCATTGCATCTATTAGAATATTTCTGGTGAGCCTCGCTAATTCCCTGAAATGGCCGCATCCCATTTGCATCCCACTTATATCACATTAACAAATGGCTGTATAAAAGAAATGTAAAGTAAAGGTGAAGGATTTTTAAATAAACGATGTCCTATACAACAACAACCCATGTGCATGTTTCTGTATGTGTGCAATATTTGTGCATAAATCACTTAAAACATTAATAATGGGACAAGAGTGTGAATCATTAAAAATCCAACACCATTTATTTAATCTAGAATAAATTTCAGGTAGTTTGCCTGTACAGAGAGTGCAATTTCAGTCTGTAGATAATTTATGGCATAAGAGTTATGCATAGTATGATGTATATTTATTTTTTCATATTTGTGCTATGTTGTGAATTTATTGTACACTTTTGTAGTGTAAGGTAATCTTGTGCTGCTCGAATTATGTCCTATAATCCTTAATGTTGCCTTTGTGTTGTGGCTGTTGTCACACCAACTTTCCCCTTGGGGATACTCTACTCTACTCTACTCTACTCTACTCTACTCTACCCTACTCTACCCTCCTCTACCCTACTCTACCCTACGCTACTCTACCCTACTCTACTCTACTCTACCCTACTCTACCCTCCTCTACCCTACTCTACCCTACGCTACTCTACCCTACTCTACTCTACTCTACCCTACTCTACTCTACTCTACCCTACGCTACTCTACCCTACTCTACTCTACTCTACCCTACTCTACCCTCCTCTACCCTACTCTACCCTACTCTACCCTACTCTAACCTACTCTACTCTACCCTACTCTACTCTACTCTACCCTACTCTTCTCTACTCTACCCTACTCTACTCTACTCTACTCTACTCTACTCTACCCTACTCTACTCTACCCTACTCTACCCTACTCTACCCTACCCTACTCTACCCTCCTCTACCCTACTCTACCCTACGCTACTCTACCCTACTCTACTCTACTCTACTCTACTCTACTCTACCCTACCCTACCCTACCCTACCCTACCCTACCCTACCCTACCCTACCCTACTCTACTCTACTCTGCCAAATGCCATGAATGTAAATAAATCTAGCTGTTTCTTGTTTTACTTTGTTTTACTTGTACATGTGTATTTCTGTGTATAGCTTTTGTTCCTTTTTCGTATGTGTTTGAAGACAACTTTACTTCTTGCTTCTTCTTACCACTATACTTTATGCAAGAGAGCTCAAATGCACGTGACCTATAATGCATCATTACTACTTATTCATACACCTGACAGAAACACTAAGAACCAATAAAACTTTACTAAAACACTTCAAACATTTTGATGATACATAATGCAGTAATTTATAATACAGTAGCCTAAGGCCTTTAACTCAACACAACTCAAGAAATGTTATGAAAAAAACCCATACATGCTTTTTTTATTTTTTTTTAAAAAGTATATACATATTATAGTAAATTCATGGTCTTGGTTTTGTTTAGTCTGTATGAATAAAGCACGTAGGGCTTCAGACATGACGACACATCAAGTTGAACAACCAACTCCAAGCACATGTGGACAGTCGTTTCCCCAGAACTCATGCATCCAAGCATTCTGAACATATGTAGCGTTATAACCCACCTAGCAGCATGAACAGCACTGCTCCAGCCAAAACAAGGCTTTGTTTAAAGAAATAAATATGAGTAGTAAAGTAATCATTATTCGACCTAATGGTCATTGACCTTCTGACAATCTGCTTCAAATATTGTAGTATTTTATAGAAGAGTTCATAGCTGCTGTTGTGGTGTATATGGAACAGGCGATGAGCTGCTTGCTGGAAACTTGGCCTGGTTTATGTAAGGCTACAGATGGATGAACCTAGACTCCATCCTTTCCAAACTGCTTGCCTTCCCCAAGAGAAACGACTCGGAGAAACAGCCCAAAATGTGCTGATTTGACTCTACCCAAGCAGCTTCTGCAAATGTTTTGCTTGAACAACCCTTATGGCGCCATTTGGCGTGGGTGTGAGAAAAGATTACGGCGATTTACAAAGCCGTTTGTTTAATAGGCATGCAAATGGCTTCCCAGCATGTGAATCAACTCAGCTACATCAGGACAGCTTGTTCACACATTGTGCAGATTTGTCAGTTGAGTTCAATCATAGGTCCTTTTCAGTTGGACAAGAAATTCAATTTTGGTTTTCAGTACATTCTGAACAGACAGAGTATAATGTCACCGAAATAATGACACCATCCTGTCAGCTTGTTTCTGATTTATATCAAATCCATTGCCAACGAAAGGCTAACTTCATGCCACCTAAATTTATACCCTGCTAGCTGGGGGGCCTCATTTTGGGTAATTGGTGCCAATGGTGTAGAAAGGGAGAGAGAAAGTGCTTTCTTTGACATCTGCACATGGCTCAGAGGAAAGCCTTTTTATTGGACGCTGTACCCCCAAGAGCGGTAAATGCTGCTCATGTTATCCTCCATGGACCTATTAGCGCAGTGTGGCAGTGCTATCCAGGTGCTGTCTACTCACAAGTCTATTTTAAGTGATACTACTGATAGAGGAAGTGAAAGGAAGCTCAGAATCAAAGCTGAGAAAGATCAGGTGGAATCGTTCTATTTGCTAATACTGATCCTGTGTTTAAGCTCCGATTCTGGGAGACATCTTTCCGAAATGTATGCAGATGTATTCCACTTCTTAGTCACTCTGGTCCCATGGCTGAATAAACCTAATGCTTTCTTAACAAAAGAAAAGAAAAAAAACCTGAGTGTAATACGGCAGGTTTAAATGGAGCTTAATTAAAGCAAAGCCTGACTTCTTTAAGCTTCGACTTTATGCTAATCCATTTGCAAATCTGTTTGCTTGAGAGCTTTTGGCTCTCAATGTGTTGGCTTCCTAGGAGAGAATTTTAATAAGACTTTGAACTAAAAAAACTGACTTTGCTATGATATTGGAATGACAACATATCTAGAAATGTTTAAAGTCTGGTTTTCAAACAAAAGAGAGCAAAAAAAGAGAAATTTGAGCAGCCTTAATCAGGAACTGATCCTGAGTTGGTGTATAAATGCTTAAATGTGTGAATAATTCATCTGTTTCCTGCACACACACACACACACACAGTGTGAGAAGGTACTAGAGAGCTTATTGGCTAGTGAATAATGAAGCAGTGCACTCTGGGATGGACTGTCGTGGACAGGCTTCTTTAAAATGCAATGTCTGTGACATGAATCTAATTTCCGAGCCATTTTGTCTGGGTGAAATCGAGGACAAAGGCCTGGGGAAGCAGATCAGCACACCAGATCCCTTTCCTGCTTCTGTTGCTTATGAGAAGACCAGGATCATCATCCTGGGGTCGTCCTAACATCCCTGCATGAAAGCAAAAGGGGAAATTGCTTTGCCAGACATTTTGACGAGAACAAAAGAGCTGTCTTAAACAGTGTGCTCAGGCTGAAAAACAGAGCCCAAATTTTAAAACCTGGACACAGGAGGTTGAGGAGGTTCTGTGTAATCATCCTTACTGTCTGTATTATACTGCACTGATGAACTACAGTGAACCTATAATCACATCTACCCTATTCTCCTCTCTCTGCATTGGCTGCTGGTCAGATTGAGAATTGATTTAAAAATGAGTTGTTTTGAAATCATTGAATAACCAAGCGCCTGTATATCTATCTGATATGCTGAGCCCACACAATCCATCCAAATCGCTTAGAGCTGGAAATCTTGGATTGCTTTCAGTCCCCAAATCCAGATTAAAGCATAGAGGTGATTGAGCTTTAACTGTAGCCGGCCCTGAGCTTTAGAATGACACTATGGTATCCATTGGAGTGGCATCATCTCTGTCGGGTTTAAATCCATGCTCAAAGCTTATTTATTTTCACTGGCTTTTTATTTGTCATGAACCTCTTGTGTGTGTTTTCTGTTATTGTCTGGTATTCGGTGTGAGGCTTGTATTATAGTATTGTTTCCTTATTTGTTTCTCTTGCACTTTGGTGAACCTTCAACTGAAATTAAATGTGCCTGTGCTTTATAAATAAACCATGATTGATTGAGTGATTGATTGTTATGATTTGAACAAAACTGTATAGTTTTATGATCTAAAATGGTTATAGCTCTAATATAATCACTACAGCTGTTCCTCTAAGTTTTCCAACATGGGAAAGTCTTTGCAGTGCTTTGCAGTTTCTCAGTAACAAGACAAACTTTTCCTTTAACTTTCCAAGACATTGCTTTCCTTTAAGAGCAAACCCCAAGGCCTGGTCATTAAAAAACTGTAAAAGTGCTACGAAACCACTATTCCAAACAACCAAACTGCACTCGCTTTTGAACTTTTAGGAAGAGGGCAAATTATTTAATGTTAAGGAGGTGATTAGGTTGCATCACTGAGCCTCGTCTGAGATGAAACATAAATCTGACACATTTTAAAACATATTTATAAGATATGTATATTCCACACAGAATACTACTATCTTTCTCGCATTTTCATTGATTTTGAGCCTCACCTTGACCATGAACCATGCATTCATCTTTCCCTGAGACTTCAAGACACCTGCCTTTGTCCTGAGAAATACAGCCAGTGGCGTTTATTGCTCCGGGTTGATATATAGCACCTGAAGGAGTTCCAGGGCTCAGAGGCAGCAACCGCTGACCTTCCAATATAAACTTCAATCAAAAAGGCACAGCTTTATTCAGAGAAGATGAGGGCTGCTCACGTTTTCCACTACAAAACCTGAACCAAGTAAAAAAAAAACAAAGGTCACTGGCCATGAAAACAACTCTCACCACCAAAAGAAAAGCGACTTTCTCCAAGTCAAGTGTTGTGATTTATAGGCTTTATAACAGAGGCTGAGATCAATACTGACATTTTTACAGTATTTTTACACACTTTCTTATCTAAATTTGGTGAGCTGAAGTTATTGCTGTGATTAGATATAAAATGAGAAAGTAAAGGGCACAGCATGTTGGTTTAAAACTGAGGAGAAAATTCGCCAGATGAGGCTTTAACCTGCCACAGCTCTATTGTCTTAATCACTCATTATAGTCAAGCACAGCCAGTGCTTTAATAACACTGTAAACTGTTTGCACCCAGTTTATTAATTACAGTATACTGTATGATTCTTTATGACAAATTTTCCTTACAAAAAAAAAATCATATCACACATTATAAAAATTGGCTGATGACAAATTTCTTGCAGTGTCAGAGTGTGAGTGCTGCTGCAACACTCACCTAACTGTCACAAGACAGCAGGATGGCACGGAAATACTGGATTATTGTATCATTTTCTTATTTCTCTTTATCTTGTACAACACTTTGGTCAACCCTCAGTTGATTTTAAACATGCTTTATAAAAAAGAATTATTGATTGCTTAAATGATTGATTGATTGATTGATTGATTGATTGATTTCGATAAAATGGTTCCTGTCTCATTTTATATGAATGTGTTTTATGATAATAATGTTATAGCACTAATAAAATGACTATTACTGTGGTTAAAAAGAGACCTGATCATTACAGTCATTATACCACAGCGCTACTGAGGTCTTCATTCTGATTGGCCAGATTGCGTTGATTAATTTTCTACAGCAGCAGCTTAGTGAGTAGTAATATTATTGCTCTGTAATGGTCAAAGCTACAGCTGCTAGTCATAACCGTGAAACATGAAGGAAACCGATTTAAAACCGATTTTTAAACCAATTTGACTCTGTTCATATTCAAACATAATTGATTTGAACTAAGACTTTAACATTTGAACTTATAAAATGTGTTTTTTCTAGACATACTGTAGCATCACCACTCGTGTCCCGATGGCTTGTTTCTGTTACAGTAACCCTGTCTAATAGTGTAGCAGTGATTTTTTTAATTGCAGGTCTATTGTTAGAGGACCTTCATCGTATAATCTGTCACACAGAACATTATCACAAAGTTTGTTGAAGATCTGATGCCGCTTTTCTTGTACTCTGTGAGAAGAACTACTCCTAAACGACAGCTGGAATCGTCCAGGACTGTGCAGTCTTCTTCTCTCACACCAATCTGGTTTAATCCAACCCTAACCCTTAACCCTTAGTTAACCTAAAATTAGCTAAGCTAGTAGTGCTTGGAACTACAAAACATGCTAGCAAGCTAGGTAGTGAATGTGTTCAGAAGTTCTTTCTGTAGTGTTTCATTTCTTCCGCCAGATCATTTACAGAGTGCGTGTCATACACTCGTGTCAGTGCGTATTAGGAGATTTTGTATTGTTCTAGTAGAACAACGGAATCTCCTGTGCCAGCTCCAAAATCGGATGAGCTGAACAATCCAGATGAATGCCGAAGACATTCATACATATGTGGTCACCCTGAAGTGACCATAAATATTGTCAGCGCAGATGCCGGTTGTGTCAACAGCAGCACCCAGGTGCACTGCCTCAGGATGCAATCTAATACACACGTCTGACACCAAGGAATCTCTGCTTGGCTTTGCCTCTTTACTGCTTGGGGGAGGGAATGAGAGCGAAAACATTCCTTGTACGTCTCTTCATGGATGTGTTGATCTGCTGTTGGGTTTTTACGTTAAGCTGAGCCGGGTCGTACCTCTGTTTGTTTGCTCGCTCAATGACGCGTGAAATGGCTGTGCAGCCCCTGTGATGATGATCAGCAATAGAGATACACTCGTGAAGTCACCGAGTGGAGAACCAGTGGCAAAAATGCTTTGAAGTGTGTTGTGGAAACATGCTGGAACAAAACATGCAAAGCGATTTCTCGGAAACTGACACCACACTATGCGATGTTATAAACACGCTTCTATTATTGTTACACTGAAATATTACTGAAGATGTTTGCCTCAGATTACTCATCAACAAAAACAGGATCTGACCACATGATATTCCTCTCACTACTATTACTAGATTATTCACTATTAATACATGAATAAAATCAATCCTGACCTATGTAGAATATATCACTGACTGGAATATGTTCCAGTTAATCATGGTTTTGATTAATGCCTGATTCACACAGACAAGTTTTTTCTGAGACCCGGTCGGTTCTCGGCTGCAATATTATAAACAGAATGAGAGGAGCTAACCTTTTTAAACACAAGGGGCCTTCTGAGTGTTTGGCAAAGGAAGTAAGACACACTGAGATGCTCAGCTCCGTCCAGGCAGAATAAATATTTGGGTAGCTCCAACACTTCAAGAATGGGCTTTTACAAAACTGACGGCACAGGAGCTATCCATCCACACAGGGCAATAACGGCTGACAAATAAACCTAAGACCTAAAAGAAGTAATTAATGATCCACGAGAGGTTTAGAACACAGGCCTGTCGTTACTCTCTCAACAAGGAAACCAGAAAATCCTGTAATCCTTGTTAATGTGAAACCACTGTGAGCCTGAAGTCTCGTGTACTCGAGTCTCACTTGATACGAAATGCTCAATTAGTATGAAAAGAGCATTTTGACTGCACAGTTGCAAAGTTCCAGGATTTTAGATTTTAGAGAATCTGTCATCGTGTTCATCCGACTACCAACCAGTAAGGAAACTGGTCAACAGACGATGGTATGTACTGTAAGGCAACACACTGGTCTGAGGGCAGCAGTAAAGACACTATCTCCACCAATTAGGCTGCAGAAGAAGAAGCGAGGCAGGCCACAGCTGTTTAAGCCCTGATTAATGGAGTGCTGAAAGTGGCTCCAGGGCTTCTGCTCAGCTTCATCAGCTCCACACAAAAGCCTGCAGGTCTTTCTGAGGTGATGATTCTACTGCCAACCTCCTGGTTAGCATCATATGCCTTTGTCTTGTCCATGGCTTGTACGTTAAGACTCGGGATATCTAACAAGCGAGAAAATTGACCCTTTATTGAGGTTAGAGTTTATACATCAGGGACTGCAATGAAATAAAAACTTTTAAAGTCTTTTCTGAGGTTTGTTTATACTTTTTTGTACGGGTATTACTTGCTTCTCAGAATTGTGTAGGAAATGCGTTGATCTGGCACGCAGCTTCACAGATTGTGATAGGAACATGTGTCCACAGATGGGTCTGGCAAAGGCTCTGCACTCCTACCTTAATTTTAATTACTTGTCCTGAAGCCAGACGTGGATCTTTAGCCAAATAGCTGTAATTATAGTTCAATCAGGCATCCAACATCATGCCATTTGGAGGCAAAGATGGACGGATGAAGGCTTCTCTAATTTGCATTTCATCAGGGACTGGAACTGTAAATGCGGTATCATTAATATGGCAGGGTGCTAAAGGTTGTTGTAAATATGTGCCAAATATCAGCGACAGAACTCACAGTTTATATTACAGCCACTATTATGAAGATAAAATGAATGTTACTGTCTGACTCTAATTCCTTCAAAAATAGTACAATGAATGGTTAGTGGCTCAAAAGTGGGATACATTTTTTTATAGTGTTTTTCATCTTTATTGTAAGTTCATTTTCTTGCAAGTTGTACCAAAGGCATTATACACAAATTTATGTGTTAAAATTTAATGAATGGAAAAGGAAGAAAGCATAATCAATGTGTTTATGAAATCATACAGGCGTCTCTATTGAGAAGAGCTCTTATTAGTCTCATCTGTATTGATTATATTTTATTTTACTCCTGGAACATCGCAGTCACCTGCACTGTTAAAATCCAATTTCTCCAGTAACAAAGGCCGCTGATTTATTCAAAGGTAGCCTGGTTTATTTAGGTGCTAAGGCTCATAAAACACAACCTAAAATCCATACTGGGTTTGACTTTCACCACAGAACCCTGAGGGTGTGGCTGTACAAATTCCAGCGGCACACTCACATTGTGTTCATTGCTCTGCTATTTGTTTTGACACCGCTCTGACAGAAACTGATCACCTGACCTGTTTGAAGAAGCCAGAATGGCCACCTTCGAAAGTCTGGAGCTGACGGCAGACATGAGGATTTTGTGTTTGAAAACTGTGTTGTGTTCTGTTATGATTGCTGAATCATAAAGCTCCAACAGGTCTATGAAAGAGATAAATTGGTTGTTTGGGTTCAGGTGTTACCCTTGAAAGCATGGGGTCTACTGGAGTGCTGTTGGAAAACCTCCACCTAGAACTGAAACAACAAAAGAAGCTCCAGCACTGGCAGTGAAAGCCTGAGGAAAGGCACAATGCCAAGGCACATTTCACAGCGCTAAGCTCAAAAGTACAGAACTATAAATCAAGCAGTCTTTCATTTCAGAAATGCTCGCCAACTTTCCAACTTCTCTCTCTTTGCCAGCCTGGATCATCTGCTTTACTTAACATGACTGCTGTTTTATTTGTCTTCTCTAGACTCTTTGCCAAAGTAATATATGAAGATAAATGATTGTGCATGCTATTTTTTTTTTCAAAAGCTATGATTAGTAAGTTTCTCTTTATACATATTTTAATATGCGGTCTTTGGCAGTCACAAAGAGCTACACAGCGACTTAGCAGGGGTCGGCCTCAGATTCACGCTGCAGCCAGCAAGCAATGATAAGCACATGTTCACAACAAACAGGCTTCGCACTGAGCTGAAAGGTTCAAGAGGTTGTGTGTTTAAGATGGAGGTAGACTGAGTTTGAAAAGGATTAGAAAGCAAGGTAGGAAGCAAGGAATCTATCTATCTATCTATCTATCTATCTATCTATCTATCTATCTATCTATCTATCTATCTATCTATCTATCTGTATATAATACAACCAGTTGTTGTAATATGGAATAATAATAATGTTCTCAGTCTTTAGTAACCTTTCTTATATATATATTTCAAGGCTAGACATAGCCAAGAGGCCTCTTGAGTATTTCACTATCAATAAAAATAGTAGTCTTGCCATTCAAGGCTAAATATAGTAAATGCAGAACAAAGCAACGTCACATGATGGATAAGTTTGATGTTGAATATTAATCAGAGAAAGAAAAGCTTTTACTTTTAAGTGATTTTAATGTTTTGAAAATATCTGTGAGACTTTCTTTTTCTCTTAGACTTACTATTCTGTAATTCTGTTTGCACTGGTTTTATTGAACAGTTTTTGGTCAATTAAAAATGTATAGAAATTAATTATTCATGATGTTATTTTAGCAAATGGCTGTGGATCTGAAAGACGACGTCTGCATGTCGCAATCAGCTAATTCAGCTGCACAGAGCTGCAGAGCTGACAGACTCAGTGTTATGGAAAAAAACATATGAAGTTTTAACCAGAATTCAAACATGATCTTTTCTTTTCACTATTTTATCATCTCTCACCTATATTTGTGTTACTGCATGTGCCATCATGTGCGTGCTGTAAAAAAAAAGGGCAAAACATTCATCAGGCAATTACTATGCTGATTTGCTTACAAATTTCCTGGGAGGAAATCCCTGAGGACAAAATGACAGACATGCCTCCCACAGGGAAACAGTCACGTCGTGCTTCTGCATTAAACATAATGTTACACAGCAACAAGCAGCCAAACAAACTTGTTCAGCTTTGCTGTGGATTGAAAAGAAAATGAACACAAAATGTAATGAATCAATCAGCACTACTTAATTGTAATATGCAGGTTAAATTGGGCTGCACAAAATTTTGGCATCCTTTTAAAGACAAAAACCATCTATTTCCAAATGCAGGAGAAATAAAGTTTATTTTATAACATGGCATAATGTGGCTAAGATATTTTATATTTAAGAGAACCTTACTTCTGTAAACTGTGCTCAAATATTTAGAACATAAATATATTTTATGTATCATAAGAACCTTATTTTTTCTATTTTCTAATTCCAGATATTATAAGTTGTAGATGAGGAAGCATGACTTACAGTGTAACAACTATACTTGATAGCAGTTGATACTGATCTCCAACATCAGCATGTCATTAAAGAATCATTGTAAAAAAAAAAAATTACATTCATTAAGCGATCTCTGGAAGTAGTGAGGCTAAAATACTGCCTTCAGCACAGTGTGAAATTCCATGAGAACGTGCAAATGCCATGAACAACTTGTCTCAGCGTGGCTACAGGAGTTTTGGAGGTTTCGCTGGTCTTTCTGAGGGGGCAGCTGTAGAGGGACTGGAAGAGTCATTTGTTCACAGCGGCTGTGCTTCATGGAAGGTGCTGACAGTATGGTGAATGTTGAGGAAGTGAGGGTCCATCTCTGGCTCTCATCCCTCAGCAAGCCAGATGGTAGGAACACTTGTCTCACCACTAGTCCCCTTGACACCCACACCCTCACACTCCCCCAGTCACACACACACATAGTGCTTCAGCTGTTAGCTTTCCTCAAGTCACAGCAGCATGTAGGTCTAGTTTATGGACACATGTCAATATAGTCATATGCATATGAATGACAGATAAACAGCAATGAATCTTACACAGCACATTCAGACTGAACAATAGGAACTATAAAAGCCACTTTTTAGGTTATGCAAAGCAGTTATTTTCATCAGGCTCCACCATTCCCATAAGGTCTGAGGAATTTTGACATCTGCCCCAGCACACATGGGAACACAGATGTGCGCAGAACTTTCAAAAAGACAGAGAGAGAGAGAGAGAGAGAGAGAGAGAGAGAGAGAGAGTAAAATCCCTGATTTCCTGTCTTTTGTGGTTACTGGGGATACTTGCTGTTCATGATTGAAAAGATCTAGCTTGTTTCAGGAGGCTACAATCAGATTTAAAAGGGATTTGTCACATGATATATATTTTACTACAGCAATATCTTTCCTGCAAACTCAAATAATTTGTTTCCTAAAAAAATCCATTCAGAGGTGTAACATGATTATATACATATATATATAATCTTCTGGATTAAACTCAATCTATCCTTGTCAGCTTGTCAGAAAAAGCATTTTTGCTTCATCAGCTTTGCTATCACAATAAACAATTTCATTGCTATCACATGCATTTCAATTCACACTAGTGTTTCAGGTAGGATTGTGCAAGAATGTGCGAGCAGATGGCCAGCAAACTGATGATCTTTGGATTGCAAACTGCACAGAGTTTGAGTCAGGCCGGGTTAGAGAATGACGTTAACAAGAAGTTCTGAGTGTCTGCCTGGGAGGGCTGCGAGCTATTGCATTATATCCACTGGAGGGAGAGTGAGTAATGAACGGTCTGAATCTGTGCCAGAGACTGAGTTGGATTGATGAGGCTGAGAGAAGCGTCATGTCCATAAACGACAAGCAAATACTGTGCATGCTGCTTCATGATCATGTATGGTGTAATCTTCAGTGCTCAATGAAATCCTACTGTGAGACATTTGTAATAATCTGATCAACGCGTTTACTCCCACCTCAGTAATCTGATCACAGGAAAGTCCTGAGTCTTCAAAAGTTACCAAGTAATTGAATTTCTTGGATTGCATTGCAGGGGTTTTCAATATTGCTACTCCTGCTACTACTAAAGGCTACTGATGATTGGAGAACATGAATGTAAAATAAGGACAAAAGTAAAAATAGTCATCCAGCTTGCGAATGGGTAGGAAGCTCATGGTGTTAACAGGGGACTTGGGGTAGACTGGAACCCCTAAGAGAAGTGGCATAATATTTTGCTTACATAAATTGGTACAGTAAATGTAAAAAAAAAAAAAAAAGATTTGATCTGGCATCTGTCTCTAAAATCTTGCTACATTTCAGGGCATTATTGTAAGCATGAGTTATTTCTGTATGTCATTATTTTCTCATATTTTGTAATATTTAGTAATCTACTGGAATCTTAAGAATATTAACTTTCAATTTAATAAAATCTTGACTAACTAGCCAGCTATTAGTACACTATAGATTTTTTTTAAAAAAACAACACAAATCAGAACAAGGTGTCTTTTTTTCTTGTTTTTGCATATCACGAGACACATAACGTATCATGACATTTCATGCAGGAGTTTGGCTACATTTTAATATACAGACATTATACAGTTTTTTTAACACCACACATGACGGCAGGTGTGTGAAATGCTATCTGCATCATGTTTTCTTTTATATGGTTATATGTATCATATGTACTATAACAATACAGTAAGAATGATCAAATTCTCAAAAACAAAAGATAGCAAACTCCAGTCTTCTAATGTTCATTACAGTACCATGAAGCTATTCTCTGTTTAGTCAGATAGGAATCATGAACATCATCCCTCAGTATGAGTATCAGGGAGGGGCTTCCTGTGGTCTTTCTGCCACCTCTGACACCCAGGAGACACCTTCAGATAATGAAACGGCACACACACACACACACACACACACACACACACACACACATACACACACACATTTGGCTTCTGCACTTGAAGAGAATGCAATCCACTGCACCCCTCCAAAAGAGCCATTAGATTTTATAATTACTACACAGAATGTGCAGGAACCTCTGTGTGGTGCTTTAAGGCCTGGGGTTTGTCTCAGTGCTATGGTTATGCATTAAACATGAAGCTCAGATGCAGCTACGTGGAAGCTGCACTCCCTCGAGAGGATGCTGAAGTGTCTGAGAGAATACCAGGATTTCCCTTAATGTGTATGAAAAAAAAAAATAAACAAGAATTAAAAGCTCATTCACATGATTAGGCTGAGGCTCATTTTGGATTTTGGTTTAAAATGATGCTTACAGTCAAAGGTTTTGAAACGATAAGGCTTTATATAGCAGTGATATAGCAAAATAATCAGAGCCAGGGAAGCCTGAAGCTCTAACAGCACAACCTGAAGTGTTTTATTCCCCTTTTACCACAGTAATTCCACAGCTAATGATTAACACACCATAAACATATTGTGATTTGAATTGTTCATATTGAACTTTTGGGAAACATCCATTTAGGTTATAACAGTTCAAAATAGCTATTTCCTTACCAGCCTCACTTCTGTATGTCTTTTCAAAGTTAATAAGACACGATAGAAATTAACATTCACAACACGCTGACACTGGAGCAACAATTTGTGTAGATATCTAAAAAGCCAGCCATGTGGTTGCTGGTGCCAGATGGTTCAGATTTAGTATTTCTGCTGATCTCCTTGGATTTTTACACATTTCTGTATCTAGAGACACCTTGTCAATAAGAAAGGAAAGAATCGCTCTATGAATCTTTGGTAGGCAGAAAAGCATCAGTATAGGCAAAAAAGTATAGGCAAAACTTTGACATGGATGTGGAACAACAGCAGAAGAAGATCAGATTGGGTTTCACTCCAGTCAGCTAAGAACAGGAACCTGAAGTTATCATGGACACAGTTTCATGTCTTTAACTGTTCAGTTTTGATGAGTCTGTGCCCATGATTTGCTTCAGATTTGTGTTCTTGGCTGACTGGAGTGGCACATGATGTGGTCGTTAACTGTTCTAGCTTATCTACCTCAAGGTTTATTGAGTTGTGAGAAGCTTTTCTGCTCACCAGAATTGTAAAGATTTCAGATGCTACAGTTTTCCTGTCAGCTCAGCTCAGTGTGGTCATTCTTCTCATCAATCTGCTTTCGTAAATTTTGAGTACTTGAGTGAGCTTGTGTATATTTCATTTTGTTAAATGAAATAACATTTTTAAAAACATTATATGCTTCAGATGATAACACATACAAATGAGTGCATTAATATAAACCTCTGATGCCAGAGCTGCTTTTTACAGATTCAAGAACACATTTTAGAATAAACAGATCTCTAATTGTTGGGTAGATTTTAAAGTATTTAAAGTGAGGTTTCAGAAAAGCTAAAAATAGTGTGTTCAGAAACTTGATTGATTAAAGGGAGACAGAGTAATGTTCATAAAACTGATGTTCTTTTTCATATAGGTTCATGAACAGGGCGATATTTGATTTCTCAACAGAAAGAGAAAGACAGAGGGAGAGAGAGAGAGAGAGAGAGAGAGAGAGAGAGAGAGAGAGAGAGATGAAGGCAGGTGGCTGACCCTGTGTCACTGTGAAATGTTTCGGTAACTATTCGGACCTCCCACAGGATAATGACAAAGGTTGTTGCTCGCTTCACCAGCAGCAGGTGGTAGAGGTCGTGGTCACATCACCTACCTCAACTAGTTATGCATGTAGACAGCTTGCAGAGTTGCCGAATGCAGAAAAGCATGTGGTTTGGAGTGGGAAGTTTGCCAAACAGGACTATAATATTGGTAAAATCATTAATACGTAATGATAATAATATTACCAAATATTGCATTGCATTCTATTTTTATGGCATTCTGATAAAACTATAACACTCCTTCATTGACATACATTACTAATACATTGTAAGTTCTGTAGCAGTCAGTGTATGAAATCCATCCAACTATGATCTTCTTGAAAAGCTTTCAAAAAGATCCCTGGAAAATCACATGCCCAAAATAAAATATGACACGTATCATAAGACCAAGCATTTTGCATTCTATTTGCTCATTTTTGTTGATAAAGTCCTCAGTGGTCAGTCATGTCCACTCTTTTCCTGCTAAAAAAGATCTGTTTTTGTAGTTGTTTTTGTTATTATTTTAAAAAAAAATCCAGCACATTATCTATAGAGCAGCTATCAAGCACCAGCTATCAAGTCAAAGCCATTTTGGAGCTAGACAGCTAAAATGGGCCAGCCAGAGATCTTATGATCTGCATGTGCTTCACTGGATTTTTGTCAGCTGTATTATTAGGAGATAGAAGAGAGGAAATGTGTGGGGGGAGGGAGAGAGAGAGAGAGAGAGAGAGAGAGAGAGAGAGAGAGAGAGAGAGAGAGAGAGAGGAGGGTGTATGTATCACTCCATGAAGACAGAATCCTGTTCACACACCAACCTCATGAGGACAAACAACATCTGGAGACAAGAAAAAGCTGGGTTGTGTAATGAAAATGCACTGATACATGTAAAGATGGTACAGTCAAGCTCATTTTAACATTACGGTCTAGGGGAATCAAATGTTTTCACAAGTATAGGAATATTTGACAGCTTTGACCTTGTGGGGACAACTATAAACTGCAGCATTTATTTAAATATATTGTAAAAAAATGTATTATAAATATAACAGATACTGGTCACTGGGGTTAATGTTAGCATGGCATTAATTAACTGCATTAATAGTTTAAGAAAAATGTGTGTGTGTGTGGGTGGGTGTGTGTGTGTGTGAGAGAGAGAGAGAGAGAGAGAGAGAGAGAGAGAGAGAGAGAGAGAGAGAGAGAGAGAGAGAGAGGAGATAATCTGTTTTAATTGTGCATCTGTGCATCTGTCTGTGTGATGATTATGAGTGTGCACATGGGTGTGGTTCTGCATACATATATTCATATACAGTACAGCATATTTGTGTGTATGTATGTGTGTGGGTCTGCATGCGTAACTAGGTTTGCATTCCCTTCCAGGGAAACCCTGCCTGAGCACAAAGGCACCCTTGTCTTAAGGTGTCATGGAGCAGTATGTATCAGACACAAGATTGAATGTCCCTTAAGCATGGAGGAAGCGGAGAGAAGGGGCGAGACCGTGCCAGCCTGCCACCAAAGAAGCTTTTGACGATGGGCCAAAACAGATGGCTGGGAATGGAGAAACAAGGTCAGAGGACAGAGAACACAACTCTCGCCCCTCCTTTGGCCTCACCACATTTGATACGGTGGAGCATCATCTGATGTCCGCCTTTCTTTTTAATTAAAATGGATGGTATGGAATAAGAGCTCGCTTGTTTTCCCTGGAAGGTGCTTAGGGGAGAAGTAAAGCTACACAGTGGCTTTGTGCGGCCCTGTCTGGATGAAAAGAGCTACTGTGTCAGTCGCTCAGAGTGCGAGCAGTCAAAGATAACCCAGGGCCGATTGATAACAGTCACGACAATGTTTAGAAGACATGTATCTACATGGGAGTTGATAACTTATGGTAACACGACCTCAGGGTGGTCCCTGCCACATTCACACTGCCACAATGCAGCCCAAGGCTCCTTCCTGTTTTTGTGGCCTAATCTGCCGTTATCCGATGCCTTCTTGGCCTGTGTCAGACGTTGCGTGATGCTCACACAGTACCGGTCACTCACACAGGAAACGGGTCGACTAGAACACTAACACATTAGCCCCTTTAAAAGAACATTCATTCAGCACTAGACTCACCAGGGTTCTAGAGTGCAACTTCTTAATATATAAAGACTTTAACATTTCATATTATTCTTAGTATAATAAGTTCAAATGTATGATAATATATATCTTTATAAAACTTTTATAACCTTTATATATTTCTTTTTATTCTCTTTTAATTCAAAGAGTAAGAAAAAAGAATTAGACATTCCACTGCACATTAAAGTTATAAATGTGTATAGTCTGTTCAAATATAATGAAATAAAACACAAACCTAAATACCTATTTTTGTCGTTCTTTTTTTTTTTTTTTGTAAACTGAACAAATAGATTAAAATAGTTTTTAAACACTTTATTTGATCATATATTCCTATATATTTACTGTTTGTTGTGAAGATTCTACTTCAGTAGCAAGAATGATGCCCAATAGAGAACAAAATATTATCAATTTTATGCTTTAAAAGGTAGATATTTGCTCCTTTCCAAATGCAGGTGGTTTTTCTACCTGCGTATCACAAACAAATAATTTTGGACTTTTTTCAGTGTCACAAAAACACAGCTGGCCTACATTGCTGTGCTAGTGATGTTCTCCATTAAGGTTTTAGTAAGGACAACAACTGACATGTTGCAGACAAGCCAAAGACCAATGCCGAGATTTTTTTTAATCAAATCAGACAAGTTTATACTGAGACAAGTTTAACAGTACAAATACTTATATGTTTAGTACAGACTAAAGTAAGACTAGACTTGAATCCTCCAGCCCTAATTAATCTCAGCATGTATTATCTGTATTTGTATTTATCTCGAAATAAAGCTTGATAACTGATTCGATTAACATGCTGTAAATAGTCTGAATAAGAGAAACTACATCTAAATCACATTAACCTATATGTTAAATGTAACGCTAGGCTGCCGAGTTAAGTTGATTTTATTTAAAAACTGATGTTGAGCACTTTGCAAATCCTTTACAAATCCTAGTGACTCCCATGGATCCGATACCGGTAGACTCTGATGAGACTGTGGACTGTAAGGCAGCTTCGTTTTAGACAAGTCTGCTTGTGTGGAGTTCAGGTTGGTTGGCTGATTCTGCTCTTGTGCAAATGTACATTTCGAAAGTAACATTTATAAAGACAACTGAACCTCTGGACACGATACAAACTCACACCAAGTTTCACATTCATTCATCATTCCCTTTATTTCTTTAGAATTTCCTTATTATACCATCTCACTTTCTCTTTCCTTATCAAAAGCAATTTTGGCTTAGAGGTTGGAATGTTTGCTGTGCACCTCCAGGGTTGTGGGTTCGATTCTCACCTCTACCCCATGTATGTGGAGTATTCCAGTTTTCATATATACAAATCAGAACTTACTCTACTGTATAAACTCACAGATGGGCGAATGGAAATGATTTACATAACCAACAGGTAATAATGAGGTGGACTTTTAATGAACCCTATCACGCCCAAGACTTTCAGAGACTTCCCTTGAACACCATAATCTCCCATTCTATTACTCTAATTCATTCTTTACTGAAAATTCATTCTTTACTGCTGTGTGCATGTGTGTGTGTGTGTGTGTGTGTGTGTGGCTGTGCATACAACATCAGCTGAATATGTAACAAGCACCTGCACATGTTCATATGTATCCTGTATATTGTTTGTGTATTTCAGTATTCCAGTTTCCTCCCCTAGTCCAAAGACATGTGCTTTAGGCTGATTGGAATCTCTAAACAGTTCATATTGTGTGAATGGGTGTGTGAGTGGGTCTCCACTGCGTCCAGTTTGTCCCCCACCTTGTGCTCCTGGTTGCCAGGATTAAATGCTTGTTTCCCGACACCCTGTGTAGTTATCCTACAGAAAATGGATGGATGGATTTTGACATTGATGAGTCATGTACTGTCAGTGTAAAACACAATGTTTTGAGTACAAAAAAACTAAATACACAGCACCAGCCTTTTTAGTGTACACTTCAAACCCTGTGCTTTCTCCGAAGCTATTGTAGTCTAACCACAGTGGGGTTAAAGTAGATAGGCAGTACATAGAAATCCAGTCAGCTGCAGAGGCAGTGCACTGTAACTGATACTAGATGAATCCTACAGACAAAAATAGAAAATGCATGAGCTAGGAAGATGGTGGGTGTTTATAGGTTTCCAGAAAAATAAACAATTTAAAAATTAACTAGTTCATATATACAAATCAGAACTTACTCTACTGTATAAACTCACAGATGGGCAAATGGAAATGATTTACATAACCAACAGGTAATAATGAGGTGGACTTTTAATGAACCCTATCACGCCCAAGACTTTCAGAGACTTCCCTTGAACACCATAATCTCCCATTCTATTACTCTAATTCATTCTTTACTGAAAACATGCTTTAAAACGAATAACAAAAAGCCTAGTACTGTACCGAGATAGACTCTTACTTTGTTACACTAATAATTTGAAAATAAAGTTGTGCATTCTGTAAACCACCCTGTACTTTGCAAGGTCATGAAAGGTCAAGAGTCTAACTAGTGACTGACATCTGTTCAATCAAGGACAAAGCCAGTGATAGAAGAGCCAGCATGCTCTTTTTGTCCAATCAATAAGCAATTATTACAGTATGCACACAGAGCTTTTTCTGGCATTCTTCAAAACCCAAAAGGTTTAAAACCAACCAGTTTATTACAATAGCTGAATCACATATTTCATTGTCCACAGAACCTATAAAAATCCACTATAACCCACCAATTCACAGAGTTTCACGCTGCGGTCAAAGAAGTGGTTATGGAGAGGAATTATGCATAAAAATATGATCCACAAGCCATGTCCGACTACAGTAAGAGCCAATGTTTATTTGACCCCAGACTGTATTTTGGTCTTGAGAGAGGATTCTCTGCACCACGGCTGATTGCAGGCAGGTCCCTTAAGCCATCAGGGCAGAGAGGATTAGAGGAATAAACATCTTGAAGCTCTGCACTTTCCTTTGCCTGTTATTCTATGTGGAAAAGTGTCAATTCAGTTTAAGCTGCACAGAACAAACCATGGTTCTTTAGTAAGTAAGAGGGTTATTGGGGAAAAAGAGGGTTTAAAAAAATAAACTAAACATAAAAAATATACAAATGGATCTATTTTCAGTTTACTCAATAAAATAAAATGACATTTTGAATCTTCTGTCTTTCTCTTTACTAAATATGATAGACGATTGGGCTTATTTGTATACTGGATCTGTTCTCCTGCTGGGTGTGTGTGTGTGTGTGTGTGTGTGTGTGTGTGTGTGGGTAAGAGAATGAGAGAGAAATAGAGGAAAAGATAGAGATAGAGAAACAGCAAGGGAGAGTGTGTGTACTGCATACATATGTGAGTTGCTGTGTGCATGTGTGTGTGTGGGTGTGTGTGTGTGTGTGTGTGTGTGTGTGGCTGTGCATACTGTACAACATCAGATGAATATGTAACAAGCACCTGCACATGTTCATAAGTATCCTGTATATTGTTTGTGTAGCACATATGATTGTAGCATCTCTCATCTTTGCTTATTTTACCTTTCTATTCTTATTTATTACCACATAGACACTGCAAGCACTGCAAATTATTTTACTATTATGTTGTTGTATGTTCTGCTGCTGTTGATGATGATGATGATGATGATGATGATGATGATGATGAGAAGGAGGATGATATTATGCAGTTCTGATCAACAGATTTACTGTAACGTTTTTATTTGATATCTTTATTTAATATGATGCTAGTAGTAATCTTAGCTTTTGTTGGACTTTTGTTTATGTGACTTTTTATTGTATTTACTTATAATTTATTTAACACGTTTTTAAAATGTTGTATATTAAAATGAATATAATATGAAATCGCTTAATGAAATTCAGCTCTCTGGTAGATGAAGGGATATATTTAACATGCAAATCCTCTCTCCAGAATCCTCTCTCTCAGCCACCTTTTGTGCACATCTCTCACCGGGATTTCCTCTCGTGCGCGATTCACCATGATTCGGTTCTTTACGAACAACTCTTTCAAGGGGGAATCGATTCACGAGCACAACGGAGTTGTTTTTGTCTGCACACAAGACAAAATGAGTGTACTACCTTGTAATACCAAATAAACAAATCAGTAACAAATTTCACAACCTTTCACACCTCTGGACTCTGTAGGCCTTTGTCATTTCTTCATGTAGATTCTTTTTGTCCACACCCTCTGCATAGCTATAAGTCCTAAATGTCAATAGTCTGTTTCCCAACATTTGTATGAAATTTGTTTTGGAATAGTGGATAGTGTTAATAAAGAAATTACAACTTGACGCAGGTCTAACCTCTTACCAGATCAGATCTATGCTCCTGGTCAAATTCTCATGACTTCTGCCAAGACTGCCTTCTACAAGGAAAAGCTTGAAGCTTCGGCACATGATCCTCATAAGCTCCACATCATATTCTCTTCACTATTCAATCCTCCAGCTCCACCTGCTTCATCCTCCCTGACTGCTGAAGACTTCACCTCCTTTTACAATGAGAAGATTGAGAAAATCTGCCAGACCTTCACTTCTGCCCTGTAGCAGGGGAATAGATTATACAATTCATCCAGTCTTGCAATCCTACCACCTGCCCACTGGATCCTATCTCTTCCACTATTCTCTGGACCATCTTGAAAGACCATCTTGCCCTTCATCACAACAATCATTAATGGATCCATAGCATCTGGTCATGTACCAACAACCTTCAGAAAAGCAAAGGTCATTCCCATCCTGAAGAAACCTGCTCTGGAATCCATCAGACATAATGGGTAACATTGAGGAGATGGACATTTACTCCACACAGACTCTCCATTGGTGTCCCACAAGGCTTAGTTCTTGGTCCTTAGAAATTTAGGTTGACGTTATCGTAAGTCTGTAACCTAGTAACCCTGTGCTGATGCATTCATTGATGGAGACTTTAAAGCACTTTTGTATGTCACTCTGGATAAGGGTGTCTTCCAAATGGCATCAGTGTAATTGTAATGCTTTACAGCTCCAGGTTCCCTGGTTTGACTCATATCTCAAGAATCATCCAAGGTTATCACTCCAAACGTGCCCAGGATAAGTTCCTCATCCTGCACAACTGTAACTAGGATAAAGCTGTTTAACTGAAGATGAATAAATAATGATAGACACATGCTAAATGTCTCTAATACATAGAAAAATACATTTTATATTTTACAAGACCTCTACACAGCTGAGGCCAATTTTGAGCCTAAACTGATGATTCCACATTTTGACATTTTAGTGCACAGAGAATATAATAGTATATCATGTACAGTATCTCAAGCACATGACTGCTTCTGCCGGTTGAAAACAGCACACTGCCTGAATCCAACGAATCATAGCGGATTCAAATCACTTAAACCGGTTTAGTTCGTGAGAATCGATTCGTTGACATTCTGAAGGCAGGCGGGCGCGTGCAGCTAGCCGGGGGGCGGGCTTTCCGCTAAACCCAGCGGTAGGCTGATGCACTATCGATCACTCGGAAAAAGTCTGGAGGGGGAGGATAGATTTCCGTACGGAGGACGATCGCGTAGTGTGTGTGTGTGTGTGTGTGTGTGTGTGTGAATGCATGCATGTGTACCTATGGTGTGGATTGATCTTCGCCTCGCGCTCGTTCTCGCGCTCGGACTGACCGTTTTGTAAAAAGAACAGCACCCGCGTGCTCTCTCTCTCTCTCTCTCTCTCTCTCTCTCTCTCTCTCTCTCTCTCTCTCTATTCGGGACCGCAAACAGTTGCGCTACTCCGATTGTTTGTTCGGTGTGTTTTCGGGGCGCGGACGGTGAGAAGCGGCGACTGAATGCGAGCGCGCGTGAAGGAGTGAAGTTGGAGCAGGACGGAAAAGCGGAGCTCCGGTTTGTTGACGCGCGGAGTCTCCGGGTCGCTCCCCATCGCGCGCTGGATGGATGGGCATGGGGCAAACGGGATCTTACTACCGCGGGGCTGAGCGCCTTCTCACCGCCTCTCTACTGATCCTGATCACCCTTTCACTCCTGCTCCACACTGGTGATTACACTTATTCACTTTAATACTCCCAGCTGAGCCAAAAGCTCACAGCTTCTATAAAACATTATTATTACACTATAACGCACAGTCACGCGCTCTGCTGTGCTTCTTATACACTTTAAGTAGCTACTGTATTGTCTGGTGTGGCGCATGGGATGGTTTGTGCTTTAGTATAATAATATATATTATATAATAATAATAATAATAATAATGATGATGATGATGATGATGATGAAGTTGCAGTATAAAATAGACAGTGTTTGTTGGAGCAGATGTGCTGCATCAATCAACACAAACCTAATTTCACACTCTTTTGGCCCCAAGCAGAATGAACTGGGGAAGTGGTTCTTGTTCTTGTCTAATTTGTTACACTATGAACTGGTGCTGATTCATATTGAGTACTATTTAACTGTGAAACTGACCCGAATCAGACCCTTTGTGTGTGTGTGTGTGTGTGTGTGTTTGTGTGTGTGTGTGTGTGTGTGTGTGTGTGTTTTTTTTTTTTTTATTGCTGATGGATTCATGATGTTACTGAGCCCCTGAACATGTCTGGCTCATTATATTTATGATTGCTGGTCTATAGCTTATCAATGCTGAACCTCTGACCGACTGCAGCCGCTGATACTTTTACATATAGGCATCCTTTAATCCTGTCTGCTATAGCAAATAGAGCTGGACAAACTTTAGTAATGTAGTTTCTATAGAAGTATCTAAAGAAATAGACATTGGAACAGAATGACAGAGTGTGTTTCTGTAAGTAGGAAGTCTCTGTAGCGAATTTCTATTTATTTATTTGTTTGTTTGTTTGTTTATTTGTTTATTTATTTATTTATTCATTTATGTTAGGCTCATATTCTGTTCATCTAAGTTCTTGATCTGCAAATAGAAGACGATTTTCATACAGAGATCTGTTTCAATCTGCAGAAAATCAGGAATCCTTATAGGTTAGCCTATATTTGTGTATGATCTGTTTTTTCCTCATTAAACAGTGGTTCAGGGTTAATCGTCTATCTCAGATATACTTCTGTTCACAAAGGATTTGACGCATGTCAGAAACACAGTTTACGTGCGACTTAGTCGTGTTTGTCTAATGTGGATGTCTTATTATACTCATTTGAGTGCCTTATGGTTTCTGAGAGCTTGGGTTGTTTGTGCAAAGGAAAGTGTGAACCCATTTGGTGTCCTGGTTTCGTCTGGTCCTGTCTGTTAGCTATTCAGAGTTAAAGGCAGCATTAAAACTGTATTCCTGCAAAAGTGCACTCACACCTTTTATCATTCAGTTTAACCTGGGTCCTGTCAGGGCAATAGATCAGATCATTTGATCATTCTTGTGATATTAGCCACATTAGGATTTAGTTTCCCAGCATTCACATTACATCCATTATAAAATAATAATAATATAATAATGCATAAATTACTAAGAATGCAAACTTATATGGAAACATGTCAAATCAAGGTTCAGTAATGTGCTTTTAAGACACTATAGTTGTAAGATCTCAGTCACAGGAGTCTCAGTCATGCAGCCGTAGACTATGGGAAGCGGAATACACTTATCATTTGGACTTCTTTAAACATTTCTGAAATATTTAAGAATTGCAGTCTGTCCAGAAGATACTATTGTGTTGCAGATTCCCAGTGTCACTGTATGATATTGTGTTTTAGTCATGCTTTGGCCACCAGGAATTTAAAACATCTTTTAAAGTGGGCTGACAAAATATTCTTTATTTCTGTTTTCATCCGTGAATCTCTGCTGGAGTTGGTGGAGTTCCAAATATGCAGGGAGTCTTGATTACATTTGACTGAGCATAATGTTGTGCTGCCTGTTTCTGTTTGGCCTTTTCCCATTTCTAATAGCTTGTGGCTAGACAAGATGATGGAAAATTAATCTTTTGTTATCACCTGGCTCCTGTTAAACGTGTGCCGAAAAGTCCAACCCTAATTTTCAACACTAGATCAACACTAGTTGAAATGATTTCAGGAAAGCTTTGGTGCTGCAGATGTCACTGGAACACGGTGGGTTGGTTATAAGCTCCCCCACTGTAAGACGTTGTTGAAGTTCACTCCTAGAGAAGAAGGAGGATGGGATTGGTAGGGGTGAGGGGGGTATGCGGGGATGCAGTTGACCTTTCTGCCCCGGCCAAATTCCACATCTTGAAATTTCACTCGCTTCACACACCGGCGAGGGCCCCTTTGCAGCTGAGAATCGCCTTGCAAAGCGCATGGCCACCCTGAGAAAATATTTCCAGTGGCTTTAATTGCAACAAGGGTGTGCTCTGTGCTCCGAAACGACACACTTCAGCCCTGCAAATTAACTCAGCCTGTGAAACAAACACCTTGTTTTTTTCTCTCCGTTGCTCTCTCTCTCGCTCTCTCTCACCCTGTGGTTTATTACGAGCTTGGTTTTATGATCTCGGCTGAACCAGAAAAGAAGACCAAGGACTTTGTTCTTTTCACGCCTGAGGCACTGAGGCTGTGAGTTTACTTGGCAATTAAAAAAAAATCAATTCAGAACCACAGTGTGAGAATTTTGTATTATTAAGGTGTGTAATATCGACATATGAACTGGGTTTTGTGAAGCATATAGTTATAATCTGTTAAATTCATAGTATATTACAGAGGACGTATTGAGGGTTGAGTTGATCCGCGTTACTATTTGGCAGTACACAGAGACATTCTAACACAAACTGTGAGAGTTTGATTTGAACACGCCGTACTGCTAGTAATACTTTATGATCTGCTGCCCCCACCTGGGGGACCCCTGAGACATTCCATTTCTCACTCACTCTAAAATTACAAACAGCTTTAGGGGACGAAGACGATTGGCCTACTTTCGCTTCTCCCCCACATTTCTTCTCTTATCAAGTGTCCCAGTGTCATTGTTGTTATTGGTATGACTGTGGATCCAATTGCACGGCTCCCATTCCGACAGCGTTTTTGAAATGGCAGTGTCAGGTGACATGCTAATTGTGTTTCAGCTACCTAGCCACAAAAAAAAACACACACACAAAAAAAACACAGACCGTGTCCATGACTGCCGAGAATTCTATCAGGATCAGCCGTCATCGTAAACCTCGGCCCATGTTCTGCACGTGACTGTAAAGATTTGGTCTTCCACGTCATTCTGAATGCGTAGTCATGATGAAAATCACATCTCAGGGACTAAGGCTTTAGGGGACAGGAATAAGGAAGATTGTGAGCTCAAATTACAGCACCACCACCACCATACTGCAACTTTTGGATTCTTGAGCAAGACCCTTCACCCTGATACACTCTGTATCCCTCTTAGTTGGAAATACCAGCCAAATTAGTAAATGTGGTGAAGAGACTAGACTTAAACAGGCATATTCTTACAATCCTAGCTGAGTTCCTTCATCCTGTAAACGTCCCAGACATCTCAGTGTCAGAGGGCAACATCTTGCCGTTGCCCCACACATGCAGCTGGGTGAAGTGCTAGAGGCGCATGAGTTTGCCAGGTGATGAGGTCATGTGGTGGCCTCATCTGTGAAAAGCCTCTCTGTTTGTGGGTGAGATGTGGGGCATCTATAGCTAACGTGGTTACATCTACTGCTTTGTCTTCTAGCATTTTCTGTAGCTGCCTATAGATACATGCGCTATGCCTAAGGCCTGTGAAATTAATTCTCTTTCTATTTCCTGGTTCTAGATTTCACCAGACAGGATGCAACAAAAGAAATAAAAAATATATTGCCCCATTGACAGTTGATTCAGTGGCCTTCCTGATGGAATTTTTCAAAGCTTTTGCCTTTGTACCACAACATGGCTTCAGCTGGTCCTCCATATTGTTTTACAGCTTGTCAGTGAAACCCAATCTGCTCGTGCTTTGTCATGCCGGCTGCAGTGGAGGACGCTGGACCGATCTGCCATTGGCTGCAATATGCCATCATCTGATAATCAAATCAGGTGGATTTGAATGGGCTGCTCTTGCAGGCTACAGTGGGGGGCGCTTAGTGTGCAAGATTGAGTCATTACACGAGTGTTAATGGAGAGGCTGCAGCTGATATCGGATTATGAAAGGCCTCTCTAAACCACTCTCTCTCTCTCTCGCTCTCTCTCTCTCTCTCTCTCTCTCTCTCTCTCTCTCTCTCTCTCTCTCTCTCTCTCTCTCTTATTCTTTCTTAGTTTTCCCTCACACATTCTCTCAATCTCTGAGCTAATGCACTTGGAACACACTTTAAAGCAAGTCACAAGCTAATGGTGTATGAATGTACTTTTCTCGCTCTCTCAGGCGTTTTATTTTGTGCTATGTCATCGCCGGATAATGGAGTGAAGTGCTTCGCGTGTGAAAATTGCATAATCAATAATGAAACGGAGCCTCTTAGCGTTTTTAAACAAAAACCGCTGTGGCATGTGTGCGTGATCGACATTTGCATTCAAGTGTGCACTTAAGTGTCCAAAAAGAGAACCAGAAAAGTTGGTGAACCTCCCTGCAAAGCATTTCTATATGTATCTATGTATAAAAATCATCAAAATTGCATTTGAAGTGAAACTAAGTGGCTAAAGCTGCTTATTAGTTGCATGGTGGCTCTTTTGTGTTTCTAGGCCAGGGTTCTAGCTGGACCGTATTGCTTTCACAGTAGAAAAGCCTCCTCTGTTTTGATCCTTTGAGGTGCCGTTTTATTTGATCTTATTGGTGCAATAAACAGGGTCCACCGGCGATAAGGGACGATTTTACACGCTTGTTGAGTTGTCTCTCTCTCTCTCTCTCTCTCTCTCTCTCTCTCTCTCTCTCTCCCTCTCTCTCTCTCTCTCTCTCTCTCACTCTCTCGCTCGCTGTTTCTTGGTCCCGGAATCTGACCTTGAACAAACACTCGGCACACCCTTTAGACAGATCTGGGACTTATAGAAAATTATTTGCACATATGTACAGTGTACAGCACAATAGTCCTTAACAGTACATTGAATCATGGTTCATTGTGTGGTGATGAGCAATTTGTAAGCAAATAAAACGGATGACACAATAACAACATAATTGCCGGTTATTATACATAATCAGATAATGGACTTAACTGCAGAGGTTCCTGTGACAATTAAATTACTCTCCACTTTCTTGATAGATGTGAGACAGGAAAATAAACTACTAAAAACATTTATTAAAACCACACTTTATTGTATTTTTTATCTCAGTACAACAAGCGTCATTTCAATGCACATATAGAAAATGTGTGACCCCTGATAGAACACCGATATTTTCCCAGCCTCATTTATGTTTCTACTCAAGAAAACAAAAAAAAATTTAGGAACACGTTAATAGAAAGAAATGTAATTGCAAGAAACTTGTGAAGAGCAAACACTTGCAAAATAATGAAAAGAAATGGTTTTATTTCCTATTTTCAAGGAATAAACAAGGCATGTTGTTATAGGAAAATCATCAGTGTCGACTGGTTTATTTTCTGACAGCAGTGTTGTAGACCACATTCATATGCAGAATTGAACAGAATGTACATCCCAATTTCTCAATGAATCATTTTGCAGCCAAATCAAATCTATCTTTAGTTAGTGTAAAGTAGTTGACGTTAGCATTCTCACAGGGTTCATGATTATGGCTCAAATCCATTGCGGAATGTTGTGTCATCTTTCTTCTTATTCTTCTCTCCCAGGTGAAAGTCAGGTCCAGACTCCACAGTGCCGTATCCAGAAGTGCACCACAGACTTCGTTTCGCTCACATCTCACCTGAACCCGTCTCTGGATGGCTTTGACACTGAGTTTTGTAAGGCGCTGCGGGCTTACTCGGGCTGCACACACCGCACCGCCAAAAGCTGCAGGGGCAACCTGGTTTTCCACTCGGCCATGCTGGGCATTAGTGACCTCATGAGCCAGAGGAACTGCTCCAAAGACGGACCCACGTCCTCCACGCACCCGGCCGTTTCTATCGAGCCCTGCAACTACCACAGCCGCTTCCATCATCACCAGGCTGCACCCACTGCCACAGGCACAAGGGTCCCCGGGGCACCGGAGCACGCACGACCCAACTACCTGTTCTGTGGTCTGTTTGGAGACCCGCACCTTCGGACTTTTAAGGACCAGTTTCAGACGTGTAAGGTGGAAGGGGCGTGGCCTCTTATTGATAATAATTACCTGTCAGTGCAGGTAACGAATGTGCCAGTGGTGCAGGGATCAAGTGCCACAGCAACAAACAAGGTGAGCTGACCTTCTATTGTGTGTTATACAAATGTACTAAATGAATGAACACAATCCTCTAATTATATATACAACATGATTATAAACGTTTATCAAACCACCTTCTGATTTGATTTAGATTTTCATTTTGTATGTTTGCTGCTGTTTATACTCAGTTATACAGCATTGCCTTTGATTTCTTGAATCTAATTGGACAGAAGGCATTGATTCATTTTGTGTAACAGCAGCTCGGGAAATAATAATGTAGCGTAATCACTGCTTTTCATTAATGCGCGTGTTATTATACATAACTGTTTCCATAGCAACAGTGACTTGTGTGTCAGATGCTCCATATAATATCAGGTTAATAATAAAACATGCTGACATTCAATAAAGCAAAAGATATTATCATTGATGTGATGGAGTTTTGTGAAGGAGATATTTATTTAATATTTATGAAAAGGGGGCACGGCGACATGGTAGCCTCGCATTTCTGGGGTTGGGGATTTGATTCCTGCCTCGATTTTCTCCCTGTGCTTTGTGTGTTTTGTGTGGGGCATGTGGTAGCCTAGTGGTTAAGATGTTGGGCTACCAATCAGAAGGTTGTAAGTTTGATCTCAGGTCCACCAAGCTGCCACTGTTGGGCCCCTGAGCAAGGCCCTTAACCCTCAATTGCTCAGCTGTATAAAAAAAAGAGATAATGTAAGTCGCTCTGGATAAGAGTGTCTGCCAAATGCTGCAAATGTAAATATGTAAATGTGTTTTCTCTGGGTACTCCGTCTGGTTTCCTCCAAAGACATGAATTGTAGGCTGTTTGAAATCTCTGTGTTTGTGTGACATTGTGACGTTCAGTGAGTTGGCATCCCATCCAGAGTGTCCCAAACCTTGTGCCCCAAGTCTCCTTGAATAGACACCACAGTTAGTAAGTTTACTGTTAGGGAAAAAAAAGTTATCAGGTCAGAGGACTATGTGCTTTCTTGTTAGCATTACAAGCAGTGCTGTTTTTATAGAGAGAGAAGACAGAAGGACTATTTATAGCTTCTATAATGTCAACAATTGCAGGAAATACTAAGAAATACCAAGTTATCCCGCAATTTGAAAGTCAAATTTTTCTGTTTTTTAATTAATAATAAAATGTAAATTGGATGTTATAAGAAAACTCTGTGTAACAGATTTTCTTTAAGAATTGTATGGTGCATTTTTATACAATTTGTGCTCTGTGGTGCTTCATTTCTTTGGATAAAGAGAAGACAGCAAGACTAACAAATTCTGTACAGTATGAGATAAATACAGATCTATACAGATGAGCTGTAGTGAAGTAATTGTATACTTAGATATCTGTACCTGGTGTGAACAGGTGCAGTTTGTAGGCATACAGTGGTTTTAATATGTAGTTAGTGGTTTAGTTGTACTGCATTCATTTGCCCATCGACTATGTAGTTCAGTAGTATATAGTGTGACTGGATGATGTCCCACTTCTACAGTGTTACTAGTTCACACCAAAGCAACCTTTGTATTACTGTATATGTTGAATTAATTTATTACATTTACATTTCCAGCATTTGGCAGGTGCCCTTATTTACATTAACCTGATTTACATTATCTCATTTTTATACAATTGAGGGTTAAGGGCCTTGCTCAGGGGCCCAACAGTGGCAGCACAACAGTGGCAGCTTTGGTGGACCTGGGATCGAACTCACAACCTTCCAATTGGTAGCCCAACACCTTAACTAGACTACCAAACCCCCTGTAATTCTATTATGAGCAGCAGACTAAGAAAGGCAACTAGTCCTAGATGTCTGGGAAGTCTACAAAATATGACAACTTTGAGTGAGTGTCTACAGGTGTTAGCAAAACAAAGCACAGTTTTCAGGTCTTGTGAATAACACTTGTGACTAACAGGTCTGTGAAACTCTAACGTCGTTAATGACTGGATATAGCCCGGACTCAGGCGTGACCCTTAATAAGGTGGCCTTGAAAGAAGGCTCTGTCTCAATCTTTTTTCCAACTTGTCCGACTGTAAGACCTCACACAAACACACACACACACACACACACACACACACACACACACACACACACACACACACACACACACACACACACACACACACACACACACATCCATGTACACACAAACACAGTATATTGACTGCTGCATGCTAAACGCCATTCTGTCTTCCATTGAATGTAAATATTTGTCAAACTAGCGGAGTTTCGAGACACACGCTCTACACAAGTCGTCTCTTCTCTTTTCCCCAAACTACAAAAGTGAAGCTCATCCAAGGTCACGTGAGGGGTACAACACTGGGCTGTGTGAGGGTTATAACTACCCACCTCTCATTTGTGACCTTGTGACTTTGGAGGTGGGGCGCGTTATTAGCGCCCGGCCGTAATTATTAGCACACATTGCTCAACTGAGGCCCTTTCAGCTGCCTCACCTAATGGCTAGTTAGTGGTCATTTTTCATCCTTGTCATGAGAACAAAGCTTGCATTCATCCTGCACTAATGTAACACCACACATCTTGTTACTCTGCAGGCTTCCCTTGTTTTTTGTGTGTATGTATGTGTTATGGATCAGCGTGACTGAAAATCTGTACAGCATGTTTGTGTGTTTCATAGAGCAAGTGTATGCTAACAGGCAAATACACGTGACGTAGATTATTATCTAAAACAAAAATACAGATATATTGTAATATTTCATGGTTTCACCTTTTAGTTAAATGTTTGAAATATTTATTTTGTATGACCAACACTTAAAATTCTTTAGGCTTTTATATGTAATTATACGTATTGTCAGTATGATTCTAATTTGTGACTGATATTAAATTTACCATTCTGAGATTTTGGGTTATGGGTTTGACCAGAGGGTTGTGAGTGTAAATCCTTGGATTGACCCCATGCCATGAAATCAGCTTTCCATCCTTGGGAAAAAATATTTGCCCCCTTGAGATTGAGCATTAAAGGAGCAGTTTGTCATTCTCAGGGCCTTCTGTGGCCTGTGATTATAATTATAATGAAAATACTAACACCCTCCTCCTCCTCCTCCTCCTCTTCTCCCTCCAAGCAATGCCCCCTGCCAAAAGCATTGCTGAACAGCTCTGTTCTTGCATTACAAAGTAATAATAGTTCTTAGAGCAAATGAATGTAAAATGGACCTATAATACATTTAAAAGCTACTCTGCTTGGTCCAAACATTGCAGACACAAGTACTGGTCTTTTAGATCTGTCTTTTAGAAAGGCTGGTGTACAATTTTTTATTATTTTTTTCCAGAATTTCCTCCTGGCACAGTATTTATGAGTTGAGCAGTGATATGACTTGCAGTATTTTTTGCTCGGTATACTGTATGTTGAGTGTACGGTGAGAACATGAATGTGTTTGCACCCTGTGTTAAAAAACAAAACAAAACAAAGAGGTCTGAATGTAAGAGCAACTGACCATGTTCTGATTTCTGTTTCCAGATCACTGTCATTTTCAAACCGTATCAGGAGTGCACAGAGCAGAAGGTGTACCAGGCGGTGACGGATGATTTGCCAGCGGCGTTCGTGGACGGCACAGTCGTAGGTGGCACAAGTGAGACACGCAGCCTTGTGGTGTTGGAAAAGCTGGCAGGTCGTCATGTGGAGCTGCATGCCGCCTACATTGGCGTAACAGTGGTGGTGCGCCAGCTGGGCCGTTACCTTACGCTGGCCGTACGCATGCCCCATGAGCTTGCTATGGCTTATGATGACACTCAGGACCTGCAGCTGTGTGTGAACGGCTGCCCTGCCTCAGAACGCATCGAGCTGCCTGCGCTTGGCCTCCAGCATGGAGCAGCTCCCTCTCTCCCTGCTCTCTCTACACCTCAGCAGGCCTTCAGCCTCGAGAGTGCCTCCAGGAAGTGCAGCGAGCATCTGCAGGTCCAGGACATCTATTTCCACTCTTGCGTCTTTGACCTGCTCACCACCGGCGACGCCAACTTCACCGCTGCCGCTTACAGTGCTCTCAAGGACGTGGAAGCGCTGCACCCTGAGAGGGATCGCTGGCACATTTTCCCTCGCTCCACAGCTGCATTAAGACTGACAGCAGCCCTGAATGCACTTCTCGCTTGCTTATTCGCCGCTGCACTTTTGTAAACAGCGCGGCCAGGACTGACTCAACTTTCATAATAAAATTCACGGAAGCACGAGGAGACTTTGTAAACAATCAGAGCATTACATGTAAATATGTTGTGTAGACAGAGGAAACAGGAGAGGCTCCTTCGTATGACTGTAAATTTGTGTACATGCCATTTTCAGGAGAGCTGAGGTGCTCGGTGAATTTTTTTATGTGTGTGAAATTTTTTGTGACTTTTGTTTTGGTGTCGTCCTTGCGAGAGGAAGTCTGAATGGAAGCACTTTATTTTTTACTTTGTTGCGACTACAGAACAGTGTTCCACAGAACCGCAGAGCTCAATAGTCTCGGATAGCTTGTCTTTTTAATACCCGCAGGCTTTTTCAAACCTTTTCCTTGTGTCTGTATGTAGATAGGACTTGCCTCACCATGGTTCTCCACAGAACAAGTGACAGTCGGTTATTTCAAGAGTGCAGTTATTAGTACAGTAGTAAATAGTAACGTGCCTACAGTTTGTAACACAACTGCAGTATCTGTCTAGAAATCATTTGTAGTCTAGAGCTCAATATTGTTGTTGGACTTTTGTGTAAGTGTGGCATGAAAATATGAAGAATTCAAACCAACACAGCAGACATGGGTTGAAGTAAAGCAGGGATCTTATAAGGAACTGTTCAGTAGTCTGTTATCCATCCTGCAGACCAAATGTCATTTCATTTGCATTTAATTCTGTCCTGCATTTCATCAGTTACAATCAGAATATCTTTGTATCCGGCACGACTGAGTACAGACGGCCAAACCTTTTATAGCCAGGCACGTATTTTGTACATTCAGTCTGATTTAATTAACCTTTTCCTCTCAGTGCAGTAATGGTTAGGAATTAAACACACTGAAGAAACTGGATTGCTAAAATGAGTCACGTTTCGGTTCCATGTGAGTTGATGGAACTGCAGCTTTTCCTTTAGCCGCTCTTGGCTCACACTTGATGGCCTTTTCTTTAGCCTATTTATTGCTAAACAAGATAGACTTTCAATTACAACGTATCTATTGTTCAGTATAATGTCCTCTAACCAAAGATTTTGTGTCATTCTGCTGTTCTTCATAAGAGATAATTCATTTTGCCATAAAGGATAGTCACTGTGATTGGCATTTCCTGATTTCCTGATTAGCATGTGAAGCGCTGGACATTACAGTATGCTTCATGTGCTGACATCACGCTGTTAAACCTTCTTTGTCAGGATTTATAGCCTTGTAGTGTTTAAGAATACAGGCATTTTTTAATCTCTCCAGAAGATGCTTTTTGGACTTTCTTAACATGTCTTTCTGTAACAAAGCTCACTCTGCTTAGCATTTCCATTTATCTGACTATGCCAGCAATGCTTATTCTTTTTACTCTGAATCCCTTACAGTGCATCCTAATTGAATCAACACCCACCCTAAAAAGACTTGCTACTGTAGACTCACATTTGTATGTTCATTTGTTTGCAACTACTGCCAGTGCTGAAGAGCTGCTAACATACTGTGACTAGGTTTTATTAGGAACACTGGGATTTTCTGTGATTGGCCAAATCCTTGGTGATGATTTATTGGCCAAATCCAATATAGGCTTTATTTCGCCATATAATAGAAAAGACCAGAGCAAAGCATCTGAGTGCAATTAACTGCAAAGATAAGCCTTCATCCTGTGTTTTTGCTTTGTTGCGTTTGATCTTGTGATATTTTTTTGAGTGAAATCTGTTTTTTTTTTTTTTTTTGTGAAGAGTGACTGCTCAATGTTTATACTTAAATTATTTATGAAATATAGTGTATTGTTAGAGAAGGTCCATATTCTTGCTGTTTGGAGAAAAAAAATAACATTTCAGACGTGATTGTACTGCCACCTAGTGGACCACCGTTGTTACATCAGTGTTTTAGTATTGTTCTGGATGCAGCGACTGAAAACGAGGAGGAAAATAATGTGTTTTATTTAAAAACATTAAAAGAAAATTGAGTAATTATTAGAGCCTTGAGTAATTATTAATGAGTTGTTATTATAGTAAAAATGATAAAATGACTGTTAATTGTGTAGTGGCCAGGAAAATAGTTTAACATTTTCTACTGAGTAATAGGTACCAAAAGTGCAATATGTTTCTTTAAGAAAACAGAGAACAGAAATGGCTTTAATATCACCAGTTACTTTGGAGAAAATTTTTTTACCGTTTTTCTTTTTCTCAACAGTTCTGTGAACTTTTCTAAGAATATATTTCCCCTAGTAGGCTAGGCTAGGTAAAAAGAGAAAACCCTCAATCTCTTAATTCTTCATGCTCTGAATGCCTACTTTCATATGAGCCATTATATGAGCACTACCTCAGCATGTGAGTGTGACATGACAAAGAAATTCAACAATGAACAAGTTTTTACTTTTAAAACATTTTCCCACAACTGAAATGGAGAAAGGTTTTCATTTAAGTTCCATTGATATATGCCACACATTCCTCTACATTTATAGCTGAACCTACTTTTATAACGTTACCACCAAATGTTTAAGAATTGTAAGTTTACTATGCTAATATAGTATAGTACTTTATTGTGGGTAAAGAGTTCTCACAAATTATCATCTACACCATTCACATCAGCCACGTTAATCTTAAAGTAAAAGATTTCCACACTGACTCAATATATGTAAAATATATGGATAATATTCATTTTGGCTGTTTTCTATTTTTCGATTGCAAAGAAACTGACAGGTTTTCCC